>NW_018406319.1:234941-292138 GCF_002113885.1 Mizuhopecten yessoensis
AATAAAAGTTTTAAAGATGGCCGACAATTTCAAGATGGCTGGCATAAATTGGAAGCTTGAGAATAAAATAAATAAATTTTCTGTACAGTTAGAGTTACCAATTTATGTCTGTTCGGTTAGAGCTACCAATTTATGTCTGTACAGTTAAAATTAACAATTTATGTCTGTACAGTCAGAGTTACCAAATTATGTCTGTACAGTCAGAGTTACCAATGTATGTCTGTCTACAGATACTTTTTAATGAATTACTAGTAGACCGCATTAATTGAAATATCTTAACCGTCAATAAAAGATAATAATGTGTTTTGATTAGGTTCATTTATCATCCTGTTGAGTGGGCCAATATACATAACTCTGTACAATTTAGGTGATTTTACCAGTTGCCTTCAGGTCCTAAAATCTACACATTCACAAAATAAAAGTCTACTATTATATCAATAGTTAGGAAATTATGCTGTCTATTGATCATTCCAGATGAAAAGCATAGTGTAAAACGAAAGTAGCTACGTTTGGCAGGGAGCATTTTGAAGTGATGAAATAAAGGGCAATGTTTACATGCATGTAAAAAACACTTTTTAGTAAATATACATGTACATCAATTCTTCTTAGCCAATAAGAGTTCAGGAAATGCGGACCTTATTTATGTCGCAATTCCATTCCTGGTTCACGGCATATATAAACATGCTCAACAACATATAACATGTTGATAACAGACCAAATAACAGGAACAGAAAACGACTGTATGACTTAAAGGTGCATAACAAGATACAAATAATGAACTTCCGCTTTAAATATGAAAACGTAGATAAAATAAAGCATATCAGTTTACGTAAAAGTAGCAAAAATAAGATTTACCTCCGTAGACTTGCCACTTCCTGAAAACGTACGACTATTACGTTTTCCTATGGACACTGTCACACTAACCTGGGATCTACCGGACAATGATATGGATATGATTGGTGTGCGTGTCTACTACACAACAGTAACTAGCACGTATGGCAAGCCAACTTAACAAGGAGCAATGTCGATCCAGTATTTCAAAAAAATATATCAGATATCTTATATAGCATATGAGATATCTTATATAATATATAAGATATCTTATATACTATATGAGAGAACTTATATAGAAATTAAATGAGATGCTATATAAGATATCCTATATGATATATAAGATATCTTATATCGTATATAATATATCTCATTTAATTTTCTATATAAGATATCTTATATAATATATAAGATATCTCATATAGCTATATAATATATCTTATATAATTAAAGTCTCATTACTAAATAAGATATATTATATAGGAACGAGATTTTAACAAAATGTCGAAAATGAAGTCTCCCCGTCCGGAATATTTCGAGGATCTACGTAGGGACAGTAGGCTTGTTGTAACAACACGTGTTCCTGTCGCCGCCATTATGTTTGAGCCCAATTCAAGAGTGCGGGAAATGGCAGCCTCTGCTTTGTTCCGCTATAAGAGAGACAAGGCGAGCTAGGCCTAGGGAAAATACAGCATCCGTACCATCCCTCTCCGCCATTGCGCCCAATGCAATCCTGAATGTGCTCGGAATGATTTTCGAGGGAGAAATTAGTTTCTGGTTTTTAATGCCACGAAATCTCATTCTATATCAGATATCTTATATAGCAACGATATTTCAATTATATAAGATATCTTATATAGCTATATGAAATGTCTTATATATTATATGAGATATCTTATATATTATATGAGATATCTTATATAGAAAATTAAATGAGATATCTTATATGCGATATAAGATATATTATATAGTATATATGATATCTTATATACTTATATAAGATATCTCATTTAATTTCTATATGAGATATCTCATATAGGATATAAGATTCCTATATATTATATAATATATCTCATATAGTATATAAGATATCTTATATCCTATATGAGATATCTCATATACGATATAAAATATCTCATATACTATATGAGATATATTATATACGATATAAGATATCTTTTATAGTATATAACATATCTCATATGCTATATAAGATATCCTATATTTTTTTTTTGAAATACAGGATCGACATTGCTCCTTGAATAAATGTTAGTTGGCTTGCCATAAGCACGCCAATCGACCAATGGGAATACATGCAGCTGTATGAAGAGACGAAGACGGTGACAGTCACAGGACTTCTTCCAGCATATTCTTACGCATTCCGTGTTCAGGCGATATATGAACAGGGTTATAGTGAATGTTTTTGTGCAAGTCAGCATGTCAACTTTGACTTAATTTTCGGTTCTGGATAAACGGGATGGGATCAATTAAATACGACAATGAAAACACTGTGTTACTACGGCTAACTATCAAATAGATGCTATTTTTATGGCGACTTATGTGACATTTGTTCAGACACATCGACTCATTTTCAGACGCATATTGTCTAGTAGCAGCACCTTGATTTAGTATGATACACATATTGTGTAGAATGTATGTATATGTGATGAATACTATTATGTTACATGTATTTATGGTATTTGTTGTAGATGGAACAATTCGTTTGATGAATGGTTCCACAGTGTTTGAGGGCAGGTTGGAAATATACCATTCTGGAGAGTGGGGCACAGTATGTGACGACGGCTGGCAGCAAAACAGCAAACAGAATACCGCTGTGGTGTGTACACAACTGGGACATAGGTAAGGCACATACTTAATTATAGTTATTTATCATAAAAGGTGGGGTACGAGTAACACTAGTGATGAGTAAATGAGTCAACACTGGGATACAGGTAAGTAACATCACATTGTATACAGTCACTGAGTCAACACTGGGATACAGGTAAGTAACATCACATTGTATACAGTCACTGAGTCAACACTGGGATACAGGTAAGTAACATCACATTGTATACAGTCACTGAGTCAACACTGGGATACAGGTAAGTAACATCACATTGTATACAGTCACTGAGTCAACACTGGGATACAGGTAAGTTACATCACATTGTATACAGTCACTGAGTCAACACTGGGATACAGGTAAGTAACATCACATTGTATACAGTCACTGAGTCAACACTGGGATACAGGTAAGTTACATCACATTGTATACAGTCACTGAGTCAACACTGGGATACAGGTAAGTAACATCACATTGTATACAGTCACTGAGTCAACACTGGGATACAGGTAAGTTACATCACATTGTATACAGTCACTGAGTCAACACTGGGATACAGGTAAGTAACATCACATTGTATACAGTCACTGAGTCAACACTGGGATACAGGTAAGTTACATCACATTGTATACAGTCACTGAGTCAACACTGGGATACAGGTAAGTTACATCACATTGTATACAGTCACTGAGTCAACACTGGGATACAGGTAAGTAACATCACATTGTATACAGTCACTGAGTCAACACTGGGATACAGGTAAGTTACATCACATTGTATACAGTCACTGAGTCAACACTGGGATACAGGTAAGTAACATCACATTGTATACAGTCACTGAGTCAACACTGGGATACAGGTAAGTTACATCACATTGTATACAGTCACTGAGTCAACACTGGGATACAGGTAAGTAACATCACATTGTATACAGTCACTGAGTCAACACTGGGATACAGGTAAGTTACATCACATTGTATACAGTCACTGAGTCAACACTGGGATACAGGTAAGTAACATCACATTGTATACAGTCACTGAGTCAACACTGGGATACAGGTAAGTTACATCACATTGTATACAGTCACTGAGTCAACACTGGGATACAGGTAAGTAACATCACATTGTATACAGTCACTGAGTCAACACTGGGATACAGGTAAGTTACATCACATTGTATACAGTCACTGAGTCAACACTGGGATACAGGTAAGTAACATCACATTGTATACAGTCACTGAGTCAACACTGGGATACAGGTAAGTTACATCACATTGTATACAGTCACTGAGTCAACACTGGGATACAGGTAAGTAACATCACATTGTATACAGTCACTGAGTCAACACTGGGATACAGGTAAGTTACATCACATTGTATACAGTCACTGAGTCAACACTGGGATACAGGTAAGTAACATCACATTGTATACAGTCACTGAGTCAACACTGGGATACAGGTAAGTTACATCACATTGTATACAGTCACTGAGTCAACACTGGGATACAGGTAAGTAACATCACATTGTATACAGTCACTGAGTCAACACTGGGATACAGGTAAGTTACATCACATTGTATACAGTCACTGAGTCAACACTGGGATACAGGTAAGTAACATCACATTGTATACAGTCACTGAGTCAACACTGGGATACAGGTAAGTTACATCACATTGTATACAGTCACTGAGTCAACACTGGGATACAGGTAAGTAACATCACATTGTATACAGTCACTGAGTCAACACTGGGATACAGGTAAGTTACATCACATTGTATACAGTCACTGAGTCAACACTGGGATACAGGTAAGTTACATCACATTGTATACAGTCACTGAGTCAACACTGGGATACAGGTAAGTTACATCACATTGTATACAGTCACTGAGTCAACACTGGGATACAGGTAAGTTACATCACATTGTATACAGTCACTGAGTCAACACTGGGATACAGGTAAGTAACATCACATTGTATACAGTCACTGAGTCAACACTGGGATACAGGTAAGTTACATCACATTGTATACAGTCACTGAGTCAACACTGGGATACAGGTAAGTTACATCACATTGTATACAGTCACTGAGTCAACACTGGGATACAGGCAAGTTGCTGTTTACATTATACAGGTATGTTACATTGCACATTGCAGTGTGTTCCTAACTAAACAATCTGGATACAGGCAAGCTACATCGCAAATTCTACAGTAATTAAATAACATAACAACCTTTATTCTAACTACGTATGTATTAACTCTGTAACTGGGATGTACGTATTGAGGATCTGGACTGCGCATAACCCGATAGATGTTCAGGGCTTTCTTTTGGATTTCAGTTGCTCCGAGTTTTGTTTTCCGGTCTTGCCATTACTTTTCCCAGCATATCTTACCCAGATAAGACATGACCATGTATATAGGAATAAAGTAAACAGCTAGAAAACATGTGTAGCGAAACCGGACTAGGTCGATCTTCAATAACAAGGTAGCCCTGTTGGTAAGAACTTCCTAGATTAAGATGTCCTGGTCGGAATTCTGTGTTACCGTTACATTTCCAGCAAATCATGTGCAAATAAGACACAACAATGTATATAGGATACAGTGTAGACAGCTGAAATACATGGACATCAAAGCTTGACATGGTCGACCGTGACTAGATACCAGGAAGACCGTTGCCTTCTTTTCATAACCCGGCTTATCTACCGTGTTTTACGAATGTTTGTTATGCCAATATAATGATGGTGTAGTGAATCACAGCCTCGGGTTTGTTAGAAATAAAATCCAAGAAAGTGATACATATTCCTACATTTCCCCCCAGCGATTACGGAGAATGGCAAAGCAGTGCTCCCTATGGCCAAGGAGATGGTCCTATATGGATGGATGACGTCACATGTGGACAGGAAGCGACTTTACTAGTTGACTGCAAATTTAGTGGCTGGGGCACACACGACTGTAAACATACCGAAGATGTGGGTGTGCGTTGCGACCCTCTGGTGTCAGCAACGTCCCCTTCCACAGTACCTCCTACAAAGGTCTCCAAAGTTCTCGAGAAATGCTCGTCTACTGTTCCTCCTACACCAACTACTCCCATGGCCGTTGAAGGTAAAATATATCAATATGATAACTTCTTAATATATTGTGATTTATTAGCAGGATAAACTTATCGTTACAAAGCACATGGTTTACCTTTTAATTGCTTGTTTTATTAACAGATAAATAGATTTTAGATACAAATAATGAACTTCCGCTTTAAATATGAAAACGTAGATAAAATAAAGTATATCAGTTAACGTAAAGCCGTGGTCCCAACCCAACCCTTCCTGCGCACGTGATAAGTGCGTGGTCTGTGATTACCCGGCACTTTCCCAGTTCTACTGTCCAATAAGCACGCAGAACTGACGTGGACCGTACCGAGTAAGCACGTGCTCCGCACTTACAACGAACGTTGTGCGCACTGATTTCTGCAGTATACTGACTTCTGGAGAACCTCGGAAGGTCGTTCTATACCCCCCCCCCCCCCCGACATTGGGCGGAAAAACTCACATTCATCGCACTTCCACGCACTAACAACATGAGAGTGAGTGAGGACACCGTACGTGAGCAGCACGTGTAAGTACGGCCTCCGTACGATAACGTGGCGATCGCACGGAGATCGTACGTTGCAAGCAAGTTGTAAGCACGTACAACTCACTTACCACGTGTGCAACGTACAATGTACGCAACCGCTCACGGCCAGGCGTGGCGTGCGGGCCACGTACTTACACCTTGCGCAACCGTGCGAGTGACGTGCGTTGACGTACTCTCTCCCTGCTCTTGCCACTCCCTCCCCACGTTTTCAGAAAAACGTGGCGGCCGCGGCCTCCCCAAAAAGTGTACGGACTAAAAACACGCACGGTGGGTTGTGACCGGGCCTTTAAGGTAACACAAATATGTTTTATCTCCGTAGACTTGCCACTTCCTGAAAACGTACGACTGTTACGTTTTCCTATGGACACTGTCACACTAACCTGGGATCTACCGGACAATGATATGGATATGATTGGTGTGCGTGTCTACTACACAACAGTAACTAGCACGCCAATCGACCAATGGGAATACAAGCAGCTGTATGAAGAGGCGAAGACGGTGACAGTCACAGGACTTCTTCCAGCATATTCTTACGCATTCCGAGTTCAGACGATATATGAACAGGGAAGTAGTGAATTATCAGGGATATTGGAATCTTCATACAAAGGTAAACATGTTTTTGTGCAAGTCAGCATGTCAACTTTGACTTAATTTTCGGTTCTGGATAAACGGGATGGGAGCAATTAAATATGACAATGAAAACGCTGTGTTACTATGGCTAACTATCAAATAGATGCTATTTTTATGGCGACTTATTTGACATTTGTTTAGACACATCGACTCATTTTCAGACGTCATATTTAAATTGGACTCTGTTCTGTTTACTTTAAATATGTTTATTCAGCAATGAACACGGTCTGAAAAGACACACAAAGAAGTGGTAAATTGCATAATGATAATTAGCATAAATTACGTATAGAAACTAATCATAACATACAATCCTCTATCTCCCCCAAGTCTTTGGTATACGTAAGTAATAGGGTCACTCGTATTAGTCCTAGGAACAAAGACTGATGTGAAATATGAGAATTATTAAGAAATGTCTGACAAATTGTCCTAAAATAAACAAAATGAAGCACTGAGTCTCCGTGAAAAGTTGCACAACAGATATAACAGGAAATGTTCCAAGTAGAAACAAGTCAATTGTTATTTGGACATTTTATAATCTGAATGCCAAGCTGGTTTCTTTGTGGCACGACCAGAAGTCCGGATCGGTGCAAGGGACGGAACTACTGCTTGTGGCGTATGTGTCGAGATAGGTGGCATCGTTGCCGGGTGTGTGGTGATTTTGCTCACTGGGGTTGTAGGAGAATCAAACGCTAGATGACGTCGACTAAAGATGTCTCGAATACCAAATGGTGGTGAAGGGTGATCAACATCAAATGATGAACGAGGCGAACGTTGTATGGTTCTAGTAGTCAACGGAGTGGATGGTGGAGGACTTGTATCCTTGCGGGGAGGGTTGCTCTCTTCACCGACGACGGTGTCTGGGGCGTTAGAAGTAGGAGACGTCGTGCGATGGGAGAGTCCAATTTGATTGTCAATTGTGTAGCGCGCTGGTGGTGTAACGACTGGGATATACTTCCTGAGAAATTTCCTGTTGCGTAAGGTAACACGGCCAGATCCGTCAACCCGAACTACATATTGATCAAACTGGCATACTTCGGTAATGATTCCAGTCTTGTCCCATTTAAGGGGGTGAGGACCAACTTGGATGCGTACATGATCTCCAACTGCAAGAGGTAAGAGGCGTTTGGTGTGTTCAGACCAACGTTCACTTTCTCGCATGTGACGATTCCGTAAAGCCTCCTCGCGAGCTGCTAAAGTCTCCAGCCAAGTGTTGTGTAGAATGTACCGACCGGGTGGTATAGGAATAAAGTCTCGTATAGGACGACCGAACACGCAAATAGCAGGGGATAGTTTTGTGTCTCTGTCAGGTGTGTTCCAATACTGGAGAATAGCGCGTTGGAATGCGTCGGTGTTTAAGTCGCCATTGGGACTGGTGTTGCCGGTGATCAGACGCTTCACTGTTTTGACTCCCACTTCAGCACGGCAGTTACTATGGGGAAAAGCTACAGATGACAGTCTATGGTGAATGCCCCAGTTCCTGAGAAATCGACGTGTGGCCGCAGAAGTGAACTCGGGTCCACCATCTGATGCTAGTTCATCAGGGATACCAAAAGTAACAAATGTCCTTCGGAGACAGTCTATTAAACCATTGGAACCATCAGAGACTTTCTCCACCACCGGCCAGTTGGAATAACGATCAACTACCACTAGGTAATTACAGCCCATGTAGTGGAAGAAATCTGCACACACGCATTGAAATGGATAGTCAGGAGTTATCAAAGGAGTCGGTTATGCATTCGGGTTAGATGGAGCAATATGGTTGCAGTGGTTACAAGTTGCGCGTAGGGGGGAGATGGCAGGCGTGATACCAGGCCAGAAGATTGACGCGTCAGCTCTTGAAGACATAGATGTCACCCCATGATGTGCCGAATGCAGGGAGGCAATGGTTTCTTCCCGGAGTGATGGTGGAATGACTATTCTGTCTTTATAAAGTACTACACCATCAACCGTATGAAGGTCGTCGCGGAACGGGAAATATTCTTGCAGTGGCCTAGGCAGCTCGTGACGGATTCCCTGTATACCGGCCTCTATCAGAGCGATTAACGCCTGCATCTTGTCATCGCTGGTAGTAGTGGTTCTAACGCGCTCCCAGGTGACGGATCGTAAATTGATCGCATCTGGTGTTGAAGAAGCTGATGCCACGACACGCTCCTCGACAAATGCTAGTCCTGATGAAGGCATGCATGACCGCTCATTAGACCAAAGTGGGCGATGTCGACGGCAGAAAATGACAGTGCTGCAATGTCGTCCTCGAGCACAAATTTCTCAGGCTCACCAATAGGATGTAGGGAGATACAATCCGCAGCACGATGTCGTATGCCAGGCACATGAAGCATTCGAAAGCAGTATCGTAGTGTTTTCTCATTGAGGTTACGAAGTCTGTTGTTAGGAATGTGTTCCAGTGATCTATCGCCAAATAACTTCAACAATGGATTATGATCAACAGCTATGATCAAGTTGTCGCACCCAAAAACGAAGTGGCGAGCTTTATCAGGGGCATCTGCTACTGCTAGGGCCTCGCCCTCAACCGGCGCGTAACGCGTCTTTGCCGCATGTGTGAACCGACTACCTACGAGTGTAACTTTCCAACCATCACGGCAGCATAGCAGGCTTTCATTAGCACAAGCGCAGTGTTTTTGTAGCAACCAAAATCCAATGCCAGTCTTTGACCAGTCTGTCGCGAGCACGTCAATTTACTTGGGTCGAAAATCCGTACACCCTGCCCAATCTCGTTGGCAATGACAATTTTAGATTCCTCAAAAAGTCGTTGGAGATCTTCAGTCCACTGAAACGGTTGATCTGGTTTGAGCAACTGACGGAAAGGAAGCATATTCTCAGTCATACTATAGGCATACGACACCTGATTGACTAGTCCAAACCATGACCGCACATCTGTGATGTTCCTGGGTGTCGGAAAATCCAGGATGGCGCGTAGGTATTTCTGTGAAGGCCGTACACTATCGTTGGTGATTTCAAACCCAGCGAATTCGAGTGTGTCCTCTGCAAATACAAATTTGTCAGGGTTCAGCGTTATACCGTTACGGCCGCATATGTCAAGCCACTGGATTGCCTGAAAGAACCTATCTTCAACAGTGTCTGACCATAAAAGAACATCGTCGACACATTTGGTTTTGTTGGTGATATCCGAAACAAGCTCGTCATAGCGCCTGGTGTATCCGTCGCCCGATGCAATGTAGCCTTGGGGTGCAGTTTTGTAACGGTACCTCCCCCAAGGAGTAATGAACGTGGTCAAGTGCCTGTCCTCTTTGCAGATGGGTACACTGTGATAACCGTTCCATGCATCAAATAATGTCTTCTTCTTTCCATGTGGAATAGACCGGGCTTGGTGGAATGGCGAAGGGGTGTGATGAGTCTCGCGAGTGGCATGTGCATTTAAGGGTTGGAAGTCAACAGTGCGCCGAGGTGTACCATTCTTTTTCGCACAAATAACCATTATATGGCATCAAGTGACAGGCTCACCAACCGGAACAGGTTCAATAACCCCCAAACGAACATCCTGGTCTAGTCCAGCCTTTACTGCACCCTGCCAGTGGATTGGAACGGGTACTGGTGTATGGTGAGCGACAGGTTTCGCGTTGGAGTCCACCATGAGCTTCAAGGGAGGTCCATTCATGAGTGGTAAAGTCTGGTGTTCACATGTGTTGAATGTGCTAGACTTGTAGTGGTCAAGAAGGTAACCTTTTAAGTGACCAACGTTTTCCGTTGTAGNTTCGCGATGGCAATGCCCACATATGTGTCCATATGCTGTACACTCTGTTTTACGTATGCGAGCAAGGGCAGACTTGCCGTGTCCCTTTTTTCCGCAATATGCACATTGCTCTGCTTTGTTGGAGGTGTCTTTGGACGACGGTCTGTCAGCCTTGCTTTTCCGGTATGAGCTGCTGGCAGCCTCAACTGGATGAGAATCTGAAAGTCTAGAAGCTGAACGTTTACCGGCTTCCTTTGATTCGACAAATTGAAATACATCCTCAAGATTCATGTCCTGATTTTTGTGTCCTAGCAGATCAAGTTGTATTTCCGGATCGGCAATTCCCCGGGTGAGTACGTCACGCATGATAGCGTCAGTGTAATTGACGTCGGCTGTACATCCGGGGCACTTAATCACAAACTTGCATATACCGGCCTGTCCTTTAAGTCTAGCACCGTAACTCCGGACAGTTTCATCACGATCCTGTCGCATATTGTGTAGCGTCACTCTTGCAACCATAGTGTTTTCCTCACGTACTGCGAGCTTTTTAATTGCAGCTAAAACCTCATCCATGGTTTTGTCAGCGAGGCTACCACCGGCTGATCGTGTCAAGTCTTTCCGTAATGGCTCGTCACAGCATTCTAGTAGCTGGATTACTTTATCGCGTCCAGTGATTTTCGTGGCACTGACATAGTCCGACCACCGAGATTGGAAATATGCCCACTCCTCGCTAGATCCTGCGGCACTGAGCGTGGGTCGCTTAACTTTCTCAACTTTAGCAGCGTGTTCTCGTTTGGGTATGTGTACAGCGGAGTGAGCCGTGATGAGTGCCGCGACGATAGTGGCATCCAGGTCATCCGTGACATAGTCGCAGCCTGTGATAGGGCAGGCTACAGCTGGCATTGTGGTGATTGGCTTGTATGCCAATCCTTGCTGCGGTTTGTTTACAAAAAGCACTCGAGTTATTTTCAATACATATGAACCCTAACTATGGCACCTGTAGAAGGGTACTGAAGAAAACAAACGGCTACAATCGATTGGTGTGAGGAAAACTACAGAATAGCGCCATACATTGCAGAATTTTACCGTGTTCATTAATGGGACTCTGTTCCGTTTACTTTAAATATGTTTATTCAGCAATGAACACGGTCTGAAAAGACACACAAAGTAGTGGTAAATTGCACAATGATAATTAGCATGAATTACGTATAGAAACTAATCATAACATACAATCCTCTAATATTGTCTAGTAGCAGCAACTTGATTTAGTAGTAANATACAATCCTCTAATATTGTCTAGTAGCAGCAACTTGATTTAGTAGGATACACTTATTGTGTAGAAGTCAATATACGTGTACATGTTTATTTGATGAATACTATTATATTATTTATGGTATTTGTTGTAGATGGAACAATTCGTTTGGTTAATGGCTCCACAGTGTTTGAGGGCAGGTTGGAAATATACCATTCTGGAGAGTGGGGCACAGTATGTGACGACGGCTGGCAGCAACACAGCAAACAGAATCCCGCTGTGGTGTGTACACAACTGGGACATAGGTAAGGCACATACTTATTTACAGGCGGTGCGCTAGAGTATTTTTGTTTTTCGATCGGTCAACTGACTGGTCAGCCAAGCCGGACGGCGGCCTCTGATTGGTCGAAATATAGATATTGTTCGATTTTGATGAAAATTGGTATATAGGGATATTAAGAGACTGTGCATTCAACCGCATATGTTTCATTATCATAGCAACCGTATCACAATAACACGAAGGCTTCTGATTGGTGGAAATTTATATATTGTTCGATTTTGATGAAAATTGGTATATACGGGTATAATGGGATTGCAAATTCAACCGCATATGTTTCGTTGCCATAGCAACCACACGGAGGCTTCTGATTTTTCGAAATTTAGATATTGTTCGATTTTTATGAAAATTGGTATATAAGGGTATTATGGGACTGCTGCGAATAAAACAGCATAAGATTCGTCTTCATAGCAACCATATAGCAACCACACGAAGGCTTCTGATAGGTGCAAATTCAGAAATTGTTCAATTTTGATAATTGTTCAATTTTGTTTAAATATGGTAGATAAGGGTGAAAGAAATTTCAACCGCATAGGTTTTGTTGCCATAGCAACCACATGGAGGCTTTTGATTGGTCGAAATTGAGATATTGTTCAATTTCGATTAATATTGGTATATAGGGGTATAAGGGGACTGGAAATTCAATCACAAAATGTTTCGTTGACATAGCAACCACACGGAGGATTTAATATGTACATTGTAGGTGTACTATGGCAATGAGATCCATTTCTGATGCATTTTTGCGACTATGAGGGCAGTTTGGGGGACATCTGTAATGCCCCCCCACCCCATTACAATTAGTACTTATTATTTATAGAGTTATTTATGATATTAGGTGGGATACGAGTAACATTGTATAAAGTACATGTGTAAGTCAACACTGATGATGAGTAAATGAGCCAACACTTGGATACAGGTAAGTAACATCACATTGTATACAGTCACTGAGTCAACACTGGGATACAGGTAAGCTACATCACATTGTACTAAGTAACTGAGTCAGCACTGGGATACAGGCAAGTTGCTGTATACATTATACAGGTATGTTACATTGCACATTGTAGTGTGTTTCTAACTAAACAACCTGGATACAGGCAAGCTGCATAGCAATTACTACAGTAATTGAGTAACATAACAACTTATATTTTAAGTACGATTCAAGTAGCATTCACCACGTTGTATGTAGTAATTCTGTAACTGGGATGTACGTATTGAGGATCTTGACTGGGTCGATTACCCATAACCTGATAGCTGTTCAGGGCTTCCTTTAGGATTTCAGTTGCTCCGAGTTTTGCTTTCCGGTCTTGCCATTACTTTTCCCATTGCAGCGTGTTCCTAACTAAACAACCTGGATACAAGCAAGCTGCATAGCAATTATTACAGTAATTAAGTAACATAACAACTTATATTTTAAGTACGATTCAAGAAGCATTCACCACGTTGTAATAAACTACAATGTATGTAGTAATTCTAATTCTGTAACTGGGATGTACGTATTGAGGATCTTGACTGGGTCGATTACCCATAACCTGATAGCTGTACAGGGCTTCCTTTAGGATTTCAGTTGCTCCGAGTTTTGCTTTCCGGTCTTGCCATTACTTTTCCGAGCATATCTTACTCAGATAAGACATGACCATGTATATAGGAATGAAGTAAACAGCTAGGAAACATGTGTAGCGAATCCGGACTAGGTCGATCTTCAATAACAAGGTAGCCGGCCTGTTGGTAAGAACTTCCTAGATTAAGATGTCCTGTCGGAACCCTGTGTTTCCGTTACATTTCCAGCAAATCATGTGCAAATAAGACACAACAATGTAAATACATGGACATCAAAGCTGGACTTGGTCGACCGTGACTAGATACCAGGAAGACCGTTGCCTTCTTTTCATAACCCGGCTTATCCTTACACATGTTTAGGTCATCTTGTTACTGTGTTTTTTATGTATGTTTTTTTATGCCAATATATGATGGTGTAGTGAATCGGGTTTGTCAGAAATGAAATCCAAGAAAGTGATACATATTCCTACAATATTTTTATTCAGCGGTTACGGAGAATGGCAAAGCAGTGCTCCCTATGGCGAAGGAGACGGTCCTATATGGATGGATGACGTCACATGTGGAAAGGAAGCGACTTTACTAGTTGACTGCAAATTTAGTGGCTGGGGCACACATGACTGTAAACATACTGAAGATGTGGGTGTGCGTTGCGACCCTCTGGTGTCAGCAACGTCCCCTTCCACATTACCTCCTACTAAGGTCTCCAAAGTTCTTGAGAAATCCTCGTCTACTGTTCCTCCTACACAAACTACTCCAATGGCCGTTGAAGGTAAAATATATCAAAATGATAACTTCTTTATATATTGTGATTTATTAGCAGGATAAACTCATCGTTACAAAGCACATGGACTTCCTCCAGCATATTCTTACGCATTCCGTGTTCAGACGATATATGAACAGGGTAGTAGTGAATTATCAGGGATATTTGAATCCCCATTCAAAGGTAATCATGTGTTTATGGAAGTCAGCATGTCAAATGAAATCTTCACACATAAGTAAGCATGCTTTTGTCGAATTAAACATGATCAATACCATTTCAAGTTCCGCAATATATGAACCGACCATCCGTAGCAAGCAAATATAGGAAAACATCTTGTTTGAGATTAATCCTTTGTTCACACTGAACTGTGGAAAACAGAAAAAATAAAATAATAGAAGTCTGTATGCTTGTTCAGGGAGAGTACCTAATCGATGGTTTAATCGTGAGTACGCACATTTTGATTGTTGTTAGGTCTTGACAATATAATATACAGAAACATCTTCATGTACTCAACCTCGTTTCATTTGCCATCTCGTCATCCGCAAACATATTTCTATGGTTTTTTTTCGCGTTTTCTTAAGAATTCCTCTTCACATTTCCCTCTATTTATCGCCAAACCCCTTCATACCGCCAAACTGTATTTGGGCGAATGGTGGCAGTGTAATGGGGTTTTACTGCATACCAATTACATGACCCTTCGTTCAGAGCCTAGGTCGAAAAGAATAGTGGACAATTCAATGATAGAATGCATTCCGAGTTAAACATCCTGTCAGTGATCGCATAATAACAGTCTGTATAACAAGGATATTCTAGCGTGGTAGATGATGTCTTTATGTCACGTACGACGTAGGTTACCTGTGGTCTAGGACATAGTTTTAAACAAGCTTAATGATGCACTCAGAAAACATTGATGTGGTATTCCATATGATTCTTCAATCTAATCATTGCAGTCAAATCTGGAGTAGTGATTTTTCCCACGGAATGACTCAAAAATTGTCTCTTATCAGAAATAGTGTCTTTAGAGTAATTACAGATAGCAAACTAAGAAAAACGGCGATCAGATTGCTTGATGTCAGTGTTCTCAAACAAGTTGAACTTTATCAGAACAAACGTATCGGGTGCCGTAGTCATACTTAGACATGTTTTACAGACTGGTGACCTCTCAGACAGATTAGTTGTTATTGACAGGTGATATTTAAAGATTGCTTGACTGTAGTTATTGACATCTAATGTCTAAAGCAGGTTTGATTGTAGCTATAGATAAGTAATACTTGAATCAGGTTTGCCTGTAACTATAGATAGGCGATATTAGAGAGTTGATGTCTAAAAGTTTGAATGTAGTTATAGAAAAGTCGTGTCTTAAGCAGGTCTGATTAAAGTTATAAACAGGTTATGTCTAAAGTAAGTTTGACTGAAGTGATAATCAGGAGTTTCGGCTTAAGACATATCTGACTATAACAATGAACAATTGATATTTAAGGAAGGTTTGGCTGTAGTTTTAGCCTATCCACAGACATGTAGCCTTAGTCTGGTGAGACTGTTGCTATAGGCAGGTGTTATCTGAGCATGGTTTGGTAAAAATATCTTCTTTTCTAAATAAACAATATATACTTCACAATTTTTAGTGTACATGTAAGTTCCTGATCAGGAAAAAGTTGATCAATTGCCTTAAACAAGTGTTTGTTCTAATATAAATTTCAACATATACTAAATTACGTGAATTGCACTATGCTCATTCGTTCAAATATACAGTTTTTGGACTCGTAGTAACTCCTTCTAACCTAACTTTGTCTTCTATAAAAGAAATGCATAGATACCTGTAGAATCCTTCTTAACAAGGATAAATCTTACACTAAATTCATTCTGCATTAGTTACAATCATGTTCCCATATTTGCCCGGTTCGGTTTGTCGATATCATGATATGCACTTTGCCGTGAGATGTGTGGTTCGTGATATAATTGGTTATCGCAGTCTTAAAGCAATTATTGAAAATCTAAATAAAATAAAGATTTAGTTTAGTTATTTCATGCACCTTGTCAACATCTGAATTTTTTAGGAAATATCCGTCTGGTTGACGGTACCACACCGAACGAAGGGCGAGTAGAAGCTTACCACGACCATGCGTGGAGTCATATATGTGACGATCACTGGGATGTCAGGGACGCTGTAGTTGTCTGCAGGGAACTAGGCTTCAGGTAGGTACGGGTTATATATAACTAGGCTTCAGGTTGGTACGGGTTATATAGAACTAGGCTTTAGGTAGGTACGGGTTATATAGAACTAGGCTTTAGGTAGGTACGGGTTATATAGAACTAGGCTTTAGGTAGGTACGGGTTATATAGAACTAGGCTCCAGGTAGGTACGGGTTATATAGAACTAGGCTTGAGGTAGGTACGGGTTATATAGAACTAGGCTCCAGGTAGGTACGGGTTATATAGAACTAGGTTTCAGGTAGGGACGGGTTATATAGAACTAGGCTTCAGGTAGGCTTCAGGTAGGTACGGGTTATATAGCACTAGGCTTCAGGTAGGTATATGTTACATAAACTACGCTTCAGGTATGCACATGTTATAAAGAACTAGACTTCAACCATGCGTGGAGTCATATATGTGACGATCACTGGGATGTCAGGGACGCTGTAGTTGTCTGCAGGGAACTAGGCTTCAGGTACGTACGGGTTATATATAACTAGGCTTCAGGGAGGTACGGGTTATATATAACTAGGCTTCAGGTATGTACGGGTTATATAGAACTAGGCTTCAGGGAGGTACAGGTTATATAGAACTAGGCTTCAGGTAGGTGCGGGTTATATAGAACTAGGCTTCAGGTAGGCTTCAGGTAGGTACGGGTTATATATAACTAGGCTTCAGGTAGGAACGGGTTATATAGAACTAGGCTTCAGGTAGGTGCGGGTTATATAGAACTAGGCTTCAGGTAGGCTTATGTTATATAAACTACGATTCAGGTATGCACATGTTATAAAGAACTAGACTTCAACCATGCGTGGAGTCATATATGTGACGATCACTGGGATGTCAGGGAAGCTGTAGTTGTCTGCAGGGAACTAGGCTTCAGGTACGTACGGGTTATATATAACTAGGCTTCAGGTTGGTACGGGTTATATAGAACTAGGCTTCAGGTATGTATATGTTACATAAAATACGCTTCAGGTATGCACATGTTATATAGAACTAGCCTTCAGGTATGTACATGTTATATAGAACTAGGCTTCAGGTAGGTACTGGTTATATAGAACTAGGCTTCAGGTATGTATATGTTACATAAAATACGCTTCAGGTATGCACATGTTATATAGAACTAGCCTTCAGGTATGTACATGTTATATAGAACTAGGCTTCAGGTAGGTACTGGTTATATAGAACTAGGCTTCAGGTAGGTATGTACATGTTACATAGAACTAGGCTTCAGGCTTCAGGTATGTACATGTTACATAGAACTAGGCTTCAGGTAGGTACAGGTTATATAGAACTAGGCTTCAGGTAGGTGCGGGTTATATAGAACTAGGCTTCAGGTAGGCTTCAGGTAGGTACGGGTTATATATAACTAGGCTTCAGGTTGGTACGGGTTATATAGAACTAGGCTTTAGGTAGGTACGGGTTATATAGAACTAGGCTCCAGGTAGGTACGGGTTATATAGAACTAGGCTTTAGGTAGGTACGGGTTATATAGAACTAGGCTCCAGGTAGGTACGGGTTATATAGAACTAGGATTCAGGTAGATACGGGTTATATAGAACTAGGCTTCAGGTATGTATATGTTACATAAGCTACGCTTCAGGTATGCACATGTTATATAGAACTAGCCTTCAGGTATGTACATGTTATATAGAACTAGGCTTCAGGTAGGTATGTACATGTTACATAGAACTAGTCTTCAGGTAGGTACGGGTTATATAGAACTAGACTTCAGGTAGGTACGGGCTATATAGAACTAGGCTTCAGGTAGATACGGGCTATAAAGAACTCGGCTTCAGGCCGGTACGGGTTATATAGAACTAGGCTTCAGGGAGGTACGGGTTATATAGAACTAGGCTTCAGGGAGGCACGGGTTATATAGAACTAGGCTTCAGGTAGGTATGTACCTGTTACATAGAACTAGGCTTCAGGTAGGTACAGGTTATATAGAACTTGGCTTCAGGGAGGTACAGGTTATATATAACTAGGCTTCAGGTAGGTACATGTTATATAGAATTCGGCTTCAGGTAAGTACGGGTTATATAGAACTAGGCTTCAGGGAGGCACGGGTTATATAGAACTAGGCTTCAGGTATGTACGGGTTATATAGAACTAGGCTTCAGGGAGGTACAGGTTATATAGAACTAGGCTTCAGGTAGGTACGCGGTATATAGAACTGGGCTTCAGGTAGGGACGGGTTATATAGAACTAGGCTTCAGGTATGTATATGTTACATAAAATACGCTTCAGGTATGCACATGTTATATAGAACTAGCCTTCAGGTATGTACATGTTATATAGAACTAGGCTTCAGGTAGGTATGTACCTGTTACATAGAACTAGGCTTCAGGTAGGTACAGGTTATATAGAACTAGGCTTCAGGTAGGTACAGGTTATATAGAACTTGGCTTCAGGGAGGTACAGGTTATATATAACTAGGCTTCAGGTAGGTACATGTTATATAGGATTAGGCTTCAGGTAGGTACGGGTTATATAGGACTAGGCTTCAGGTAGGTACGGTTTATATAGAACTAGGCTTCAGGTAGGTATGTACATGTTACATAGAACTAGGCTTCAGGCTTCAGGTATGTACATGTTACATAGAACTAGTCTTCAGGTAGGTACGGGTTATATAGAACTAGGCTTCAGGTATGTATATGTTACATAAACTACGCTTCAGGTATGCACATGTTATATAGAACTAGACTTCAGGTATGTACATGTTATATAGAACTAGGCTTCAGGTAGGTACGGGTTATATAGAACTAGGGTTCAGGTAGGTACGGGTTATATAGAACTAGGGTTCAGGTAGGTACGGGTTATATAGAACTAGGCTTCGGGTAGGTACGGGTTATATAGAACTAGCCTTAGGGATGTATATGTTACATAAACTACGCTTCAGGTATGCACATGTTATATAGAACTAGACTAGGTACGGGTTATATATAACTAGGCTTCAGGTAGGCACATGTTATATAGAATTAGGCTTCAGGTAGGTACGTGTTATATAGAACTAGGCTTCAGGTAGGTACGGGTTATATAGAACTAGCCTTAGGTATGTATATGTTACATAAACTACGCTTCAGGTATGCACATGTTATAAAGAACTAGACTTCAGGTATGTACATGTTATATAGAACTAGGCTTCAGGTACGTACATGTTACATTGTATATAGAACTAGACTTCAGGTACGTACATGTTATATAGAACTAGGCTACAGGTAGGTGTGTACAAGGTACATAGAACTAGACTTCAGGTATGTACATGTTATATAGAACAGCTTCAGGCTCCAGGTATGTACATGTTACATAGAACTAGGCTACAGGTATGTATGTACATGTTATATACTTCAGGTATGTACATGTTATAGACTTCAGGTATGTACATGTTTCATAGAACTAGCCGTAGGTATGTATATGTTACATCGAACTACGCTTCAGGTATGCACATGTTATATAGAACTAGGCTACAGGTATGTACATGTTACATATATATAGAACAGCTTCATGCTTCAGGTATGTACATGTTACATAGAACTAGGCTTCAGGCTTCAGGTATGTACATGTTACATAGAACTAGGCTTCAGGCTTCAGGTATGTACATGTTACATAGAACTAGGCTACAGGTAGGTATGTACATGTTATAGACTTCAGGTATGTACATGTTACATAGAACTAGGCTTCAGGCTTCAGGTATGTACATGTTACATAGAACTAGGCTTCAGGCTTCAGGTTTCAGGTATGTACATGTTATATAGAACAGCTTCAGGTTTCTAAACGTTACGTAGAACGGATTTACATGGATACAACTGTTATATAAAACAAAGGTTCATTTTTTTTGGAAATTAATTGTAACACCTGTTACAGAATGTAATGAAGCCTATAACAGATATTGATAGTGTACCGTGAGGCGATTTACAATGCCTTTTACAAATTAATCAGTTGTCATTACTTTACGAATATGTGTATATTTAATTGTCATTTAAGTGCATTCAGTCATCGTGTAAACATACACAAATAACATTAAAGGGAGAAGAATAGAACGTCTCATAGTTATTCACTTCTACTTCCCCGCATCTAAAAATGAATACCTCCTCTCCATTTACAGGAACATAACTGTTACCTCTTAAACTAATGAAAATATGTACAAAAACGCTTACTTGAACAGATGGATGTTAAAAAAGTTCTCGGAATCGGGAGAGTGTTTGATATGTGTGATATCAGATGGAAGGCAGTTTCACAGCGTGGCTGCAACACACATTTGTCACCATAAGTCGCTGAACCAGAATTTCAAACACACAGCAGGTTTCTGCCTCCAACACCAGTGATCGTAGAGGCTGATACAGGGTGACGAGCTCCTTTAACATAAATACCAAGAGGTTAACTAAGTAACTGTTCTAGTGCAGATGATGGGCGAGTTTTGAACTCGCTGCATACGACCCATTGCCGAGACTGAGATGCAATAATAACTAAGTTTATGTGTTGTTTGTATTTCAAGTTTTATTCTGTTTAACGTCCTACTAACCGAGGAGTAACCTTTAGTCTGTTCTGTAGCGGAGATGACTCCATGCTTAGTCTAAACTTATACTCTGTTTGTTCTGTAGCGAAGATGAACCCATACTCATTCTATGCCAATACTCGATTCCGTAGCGGAGATGACCCCATGCTCAGTCTTTGCTTATACTCTTTTTGTTATGTAGCGGAGATGACCACATACTCAGTCTAAACTTGTACTCTGTTTGTTATGTAGCGGAGGTGACTCCATGCTCAGTCTAAACTTATACTCTGTTTGTTATGTAGCGGAGATGACCCCATACACAGTCTATGCTTATACTCTGTTTGTTATGTAGCCGAGATAACCCCATGCTCAGTCTATGCTTATACTCTTTTTGTTATGTAGCGAAGATGACCACATACTCAGTCTAAACTTATACTCTGTTTGTTATGTAGCGGAGATGACCCCCTACTCAGTCTATGCTTGTACTATGTTCTGTAGCGGAGCTGACCCCATACTCAGTCTATGATAATACTCTGTATGTTCTGTAGCGAAGCTGACCCCATACTCAGTCTATGATTATACTCTGTTTGTTCTGTAGCGGAGATGACCACATACTCAGTCTAAACTTATACTCTGTTTGTTATGTAGCGGAGATAACCCCATGCTGAGTCTAAACGTATACTATGTTTGTTCTGTAGCGGAGATGACCCCCTACTCAGTCTATGCTTGTACTATGTTCTGTAGCGAAGCTGACCCCATACTCAGTCTATGATTATACTCTGTATGTTCTGTAGCGAAGCTGACCCCATACTCAGTCTATGCTTATACTATGTTTGTTATGTAGCGAAGATGACCCCATACTCAGTCTATGCTTATACTCTGTTTGTTATGTAGCGGAGATAACCCCATGCTGAGTCTAAACTTATACTATGTTTGTTCTGTAGCGAAGCTGACCCCATACTCAGTCTATGCCTATACTATGTTTGTTACGTAGCGAAGATGACCCCATACTCAGTCTAAGCTTATACTCTGTTTGTTATGTAGCGGAGATGCCCCCCTACTCAGTCTATGCTTGTACTATGTTCTGTAGCGAAGTTGACCCCATACTCAGTCTATGATAATACTCTGTATGTTCTGTAGCGAAGCTGACCCCAAACTCAGTCTATGATTATACTCTGTTTGTTCTGTAGCGAAGCTGACCCCATACTGAGTCTCAACTTATACTATGTTTGTTCTGTAGCGAAGCTGACCCCATACTCAGTCTATGATTATACTCTGTTTGTTCTGTAGCGAAGCTGACCCCATACTCAGTCTAAACTTATACGCTGTTTGTTATGTAGCGGAGATGACCCAATACTCAGTCTAAACTTATACGCTGTTTGTTATGTAGTGGAGGTAAACCCGTGCTCGGATCTTACTTTGGCAAGGGCTTTAGCTCTATGGTACTAGTCAACGTTTCCTGTACCGGTAAGGAAGCTAAACTGGAGGATTGTCAGTTTGGAGTCCTGGCGTACACTAACTGTGGACAAGCAGAGACAGCTAGCGTTAGATGCGAACCATTTACATCAGATAGGTCGACCTCTATTACAGGTTTGTTCCCACTGGTCACTCCATGTTCAGTAATTACAGTTAAAACAGTGGTCAATAATGGATATCACTATGTATATTGACTGAAAGTTGGATTTGTATAGTCATAACATATTCGCTATGAATGTTTTAGAAGAGTTCATGAATACCTCCTTTTTTTAAAATTATATTTTCCAAAATTTTGTGATATAAACATATATACATACAATGTACATGGGCGTCTCGAATCGCCTTTAAATAATGCACATACTGTGTTATTTTCACATATAACTTCCAAAATTGTACACACTGATCCTACCTTTTACCTATCTGTTAATCAAATAAACCTCATACCTACCATCAAATGAAAGGAAAGAAATAACTATATACATTCGGTTAATTATCATGTTCAGCATTTCTTTGATTCTAAAACACCCCAATGAAGTTTCATATGTTAGTAGTGAAATGCTACTGACAATATGTGAGAAGGTAAAACCACTACATAAAATTGTAGCTATGCTCTTTCTTGACACTTCCACAGATCCAATAGTTGACGCTTCCCTGACTTACCCATTGCTCAGTTATAATACCTCAGAGTTGAGGATATTAAGATGTTATAAGTAGTATATTGGTAATGCTATGGTCGCATTGTTACATATTGATCCCTATTACAAGTGGTTAATACAAACTATTTTAAGTTCTAGGAAACAGCCAAAAGTATTTTATATGTACCAATGGAATTGATTTATATTTTGTACAAGTATTTTATATGTATTAATGAACATAAATGTAATTGTGATATGTGACACTTAAATAAACAAATTGAACTTGAACTTGAACTTGTTACAATAGAAATTTGTGTTTTGTTTTCATTAAAAAGGTGGGACCGAAAAAGAGATGATTTGCGACCTTGCAGAAGTTGACAGATGTTCAGAGCATATTGCCAGTTTCAGACATCTACTGACAGGGACGGGTAGAGTTGTCGTCGCCATGTGTCAGTACGTATATAAACAATGTACAGGGAAGTGGAACCTATGTCGACTCTTCTGTGATCAGCTCCTTGGTTTTAAGGAGAATTGATAAGGAATCTGAATCTGAATCTGAGAACGGAATGATACTTTAATGTAATATTCCGATTCCGATTCACCAATTTTAAAGCTACATGTTAGTTAAACCATCATTGATTCATGTAACATAATATTGCAATCAACTAATTAGCATTGTCCTGTTTGTTGTATTTTCGTTACAGAAAAACCTATCCTACCTTCGTCGCGTGTCTCCACGGCCTTCCCCGAGGGTGTAAAAGCGCAGATTCCTATGAGTCTTTGGAGATGATTCGCCAACATTTTCACCAAAAGTGTTTGCAGCTGTAATGGTACGTTCTCACAGCCGATTTGACACACATTTGATACACATCAGGATAAAAAAGGCCAAGTCATATTAAGATGTTTTAAGAATAAATTATATGTTCTTAAATCATTGCTGTCTTTGTTATCTTTAAACGTAAGAGGTTTATGAGATGAAAACATAGTTGTAATTATCTAAATAGGAGGACAAAGTAAAGTAAACATCCGACACTAACTAACCCTGACGAGAAAGAACCATATACAAGTATTCATGTTTTCTTCTTGAAATTATCACAGCTTTTCTTATCTCTTGGTCCTAAACAATCTTAGTCTGTAAACGGGACAGTCGTTTTTCTTCCTTTTGGCATTAGTAATGCAATAGCTTTAAATATCTATTTATAAGATACACGTTCCTGTATTTGTAAGATCCAGAACGGTGATGTATTAAGAAGTATGATGATAACTTCTAATCACTGCAAACATTTTACCACTTTTTAATCAGCTTCGCTGTGCATTCCCACCAAAACATAAAGCCATAAACTGCTCAGACGATTAATCTTCACAGTCACTTGATATACACACAAATAATCTGTACAGCCACTAGATATACACATAATTAATCTTTACAACCACTAGATATATAAACAATTAATATACCTATACACATCATCTGTCCAACCATCAGATACCTAGACACCTCAACTGTCCAACCATCAGATACATAGACACATTATCTGTCCAACCATCAGATACATAGACACATCATCTGTCCAACCATCAGATACCTAGACTCCTCATCTGCCCAACCATCAGCTACATAGACACATCATCTGCCCAACCATCAGATACCTAGACGAAACCTAGACACATCACCTGTCCAACCATCAGATACATAGACACATCATCTGTCCAACCATCATATACCTAGACACCTCATCTGTCCAACCATCAGATACATAGACACATCATCTGTCCAACCATCAGCTACATAGACACATCATCTGTTCACCATCAGATACATAAACACCTCATCTGTTCAACCATCAAATACATGGACACATCATCTGTCCAACCATCAGATACATGGACACATCATCTGTTCACCATCAGATACATAAACACCTCATCTGTTCAACCATCAGATACCTACCCATATCATCTGTCCAACCATCAGATACCTAGACACATCATCTGCCCAAACATCAGATACCTAGACACATCATCTGTCCAACCATCAGAAATCTAGACACATCATCTGTCCAACCATCAGAAACCTAGACACATCATCTGTCCAACCATCAGATACCTAGACACGTCATCTGTTCAAGCATTATATACCAAGACACATCATCTGTTCAACCATCAGATACCTAGACACATCATCTGTCCAACCATCAGATACCTAAACACTTTCTCTGTTCAACCATCAGATACATAGACACATCATCTGTCCAACCATCAGATACCTAGACACATCATATGTCCAACCATCAGATACCTAGACACATGATCTGTCCAACCATCAGATACCTAGACACATGATTTGTTCAACCATCAGATACCTAGACACATCATCTGTTCAAGCATTATATACCAAGACACATCATCTGTTCAACCATCAGATACATGGACATCATATGTCCAACCATCAGATACCTAGACACATGCTTTGTTCAACCATTAGATACCTAGACACATCATCCGTCCAACCATCAGATAAATTGACACATCGTCAGTCCAACCATCAGATGCCTAGATACATCATCTATCCAACCATCAGATCCCTAAACACATCATCTGTTCAACCATCAGATACATGGACATCATCTGTCCAACCATCAGATACCTACACATTTCATTTGTCCAACCATCAGATACCTAGACACATCATCTATCCAAACATAAGATACCTAAACACATCATATGTCCAACCATCAGATACCTAGACACATTATCTGTCCAACCATCAGATACCTAGACACATGATCTGTCCGACCATCAGATACCTTGACACATCATCTGTCCAACCATCAGATACCTAGACACATCATCTGTTCACCCATCAGATACCTAGACACATGATCTGTCCGACCATCAGATACCTAAACACCTTATCTGTTCAACCATCAGATACCTAGACACATCATTTGTTCAACCATCAGATACCCAGACACATCATCTGCCCAACCATCAGATATTTAGACATATCATCTGTTCAACCATCAGATACCTAGACACATCATCTGTTAACCATCAGATACCTAGACACATCATCTGTTCAACCATCAGATACTTAGACACATGATATGTCGTACCATCAGATACCCAGACACATCATCTGTCCAACCATCAGATACCTAAACACCTTATCTGTTCAACCATCAGATACCTAGACACATGATCTGTCCAACCATCAAATACCTAGACACATTATCTGTCCAACCATCAGATACCTAGACACATGATCTGTCCAACCATCAAATACCTAGACACATGATCTGTCCAACCATCATATACCTAGACACATCATCTGTCCAACCATCAGATACCTACACACATCATCTGTCCAACCATCAGATACCTAGACACATCATCTGTTCAACCATCAGATACATAGACACATCATCTGTCCAACCATAAGATACATAGACACATCATCTGTCCAACCATCAGATACCTAGACACATCATCTGTCCAACCATCAGATACATAGACACATCATCTGTCCAACCATCAGATACCTAGACACTTCATCTGTCCAACCATCAGATACCTAGACACATCATCTGTCCGACCATCAGATACATAACCACCTCATCTGTTCAACCATCAGATACATGGACACATGATCTGTTCAACCATCAGATACCTAGACACATGATTTGTTCAACCATTAGATACCTAGACACATCATCCGTCCAACCATCAGATAACTTGACACATCGTCAGTCCAACCATCAGATACCTAGACACCACATCTGTCCAACCATCAGATACCTACACACATCATCTGTCCAACCATCAGATCCCTAAACACATCATCTGTTCAACCATCAGATACATGGACACATCATCTATCCAACCATCAGATACCTACACATTTCATTTGTCCAACCATCAGATACCTAGACACATCATCTGTCCAACCATCAGATACCTAGACACATCATCTGTCCAACCATCAGATACCTTGACACACCGTCAGTCCAACCATCAGATACCTAGACACCTCATCTGTCCAACCATCAGATACCTAGACACATCATCTGTCCAACCATCAGATCCCTAAACACCTCATCTGTTCAACCATCAGATACATGGACACATCATCTGTCCAACCATCAGATACCTACACACTTCATTTGTCCAACCATCAGATACCTACACACATCATCTATCTAACCATCAGATATTTGAGAAGTATGGGTCTCAGCTGACAAACCATTGGATACATAAGCGCTTAATACACACACACATAATTGCCCATATCATCAAGTTATAATGCGAGAATCTAGAGAGCCTGAAAGTCACTGTCATTTTAAGATTTAATTTTGATTGACTATTCAGCAACTATGACACGATATGTTCCCTCGTTTACAGAAGTCGCTAATGTGTGGACTTAATTCATAGGTACTGCAAAATATTTCAATATCGCGAGGTTTTTATTTTCGTGTAACATCTCGAGGAACACCGTCCGTGAATGAGAAATATCCTGTTAAAGAGTACATTTGAACAATGAATCTTTCTTAGGTTATCTTCAAAGTTTTGCGAATAAAATAGCTTGAAACACAATCCTGAGAAAAGACTTGTCCGCGAAGTTAAGGTAAATATAAGTTTATAAGCAGTACTAAGTATATAAGCGAATATCCCGAGGGTGAAGAATACGTGTTTGTGATGCTTTAAAGAGGTTAAGGTTATCACTTCATACCCGCATATCCCAAGAGGAGACATCAAATCTGTTGGCTCTGGTAAATTGTAGTATCTGCTGGACGATATCTTATTGGTAAAGCTTAGATTTATGGCAATAGTAACGCTATGACGGTACACTCAAATAGCACTGGGAATTCTGTACCGAAATCGGCTATTCGAACCTCGCCGTGGGTAGTCACATCCATGACTAATGATTTCCCCGGGAACAGGTCTTGCCTTGGAATACCATAACAAGTGGGAACCCTGTGAACGAGACTAATTGGAGACCAGACCGATTGCATAAACAAACACCAAATCCTTCTCACAAGCAAAAACATATATCCGACAGGATGAAAAAATAACAAGGTAGAATTTCATTTGTAAAACCAATGGATCTTTCGTCAAGATGTTTTCTTTTAAGACAAATTTACTAAAAATAATTTTAATGCAGATTTATGTTTTTATGTTTTTTTTATGCATTTCGATGAATTTAAAAAAGGCCTATTAAGATATAAGCTACCAAGTATTTTATGGCATTGGAACACATTAAATAAATGTTATGTTTGTATAACAATATACCTTAGCAGTACAATACATCTGTGATATCGATAGGGCGACCTGCAAATGTGTTCTTGACATTCTCAACGTAGTGTGTTGTTATAATGTTTAACAGTACTACACAGCCGTCGGTAAACTTCGACAGGACAGGATGGAGGCAATTAGGATACCACTAGGATGTAGATGTGAAATCGAGACATTCATGTTCCCAGTATGAACAAGGAAGGCAGAATTTATTGTTTGATGCTTGTGACATTGATAAGAGAGATACGTACAATGTCCAGGGCAAAGTATGAGTTCGGGACAATGAACCGGAAGTAATCGACTATCAAGCGGTTCACGAAAGAATGATGTGGAAATCCACACCAGCTTTCCATAAACAAAACGCCGATACAATAACTGGAAAACAAAACTGTCTTAATAATTGAGGAGTCAAGAACTGGAAACAATAGTCTGAGACCCAAGGGTACTTGCTTTATTATGATGATGTTCTTATATTTAGATTATATCTGCCATTGGAAATGTTATAAAGTAAATCGTGAGTTTTAATGGCGTCATTACGACGTCTCATTCAAATAGAAACTTTGTCCGGTGTCATAATAATATGTGATTCCTCTTCTAAATTAGAGCTAGGTTTTACCATTCCTGTAATGCTTATCAGTCATAGCCATCAGAATTGACATGGACTACATCGTTGTCACATGATATTATTACCCAAAAGTCTAGATGTTTTATAATTAGTCATTATTTACCATTTTTCTGGCTTGTTGTCCAATTTCGGCTGTAGGGGTGAAACAGTCAAAACCGCTCAGAGCGAACTGTTACCCGGGTATTTGGGTAATTGTTTCAATGCTATTTGGGGAACAGTCAAAACTAGGCCTGCCACCCCTATGAAGGAGGAAGCTCTGTGGAACTGTTTGCCCTCGGCCTCGGGCAAACAGTTCCACAGGGCTTCCCTCTACTTCGGGATGGTAGTTTTGACTGCTCCCAAAATAGCCATGAAACAATTGTTGACTAGTTGTGTGCGACCAACGACAAAGAGATTGTAATACAACTGCCGAAGCTGGAAAAAAAGACACGAGTTTCGTCTGGTGATGATGAAGTAAAATTCATCGAAACATCTGTTTAATAGGTTAATATATGTTCTTGTGAAAGACATATTATCAAAATTTAGTGAGATTAAGAGAAATCAGTATTACAAGTACATGTATATATAAGTGACGAAATGGCGAAAATGTCCAAAACGCCGAAAAACAGACATATGTTGACGTAAATAAGACAGCATCTGTCAGTCTCATACCCGGGAAGAGACACAAACGGAAAACAAGCGCTTATCGTTCGTTCATACCTCGAAGGTAGCGGGTTTACTGCAGTTAAGATATAGGCTTTACCAAATTGATACATATAACATTTTTGCCAGTGAAATATCAGATTCTATCAACTTGATAAAACTGATATCTTGAACACCGTGACAAATATCAAAAGTGATATTTTCACAGTGTGTATAAGTAATCATAACAGAAAATAGCAGAAAACGTCGGAATTGAGTTGAGTATCCCATTCAAAATGGCGCGCAGCCTTTGCTGTCAAGCTTGACGTCATTAGAATATGGCGCTAATTATTACGGCTCTGATTCCCGCCCTTTTTTAATGCATAACATTTTTAATGCTTTAAAAATGTAATAAATAGAAAATAATGGTGTCTTCAGAAATAACAAATATATTTCACCCGTGTGGCTTATGTGCGTACTCGTGAAAGACATCAAAATATTAGCCACACTCGTGAAATATATTTGTTATTACTGAAGACACCATTAACTATCCACTTTTTATAATTCTGATATTTCACTGGTAAAAAATGCAAATGAAATATTTTATAATATACCAATTAATATTGTTATCATGGTACATACATGTAAAACGAAATGTGGTATCGAGGAGGTCGACGGGTCTCCTTTTTGCTGACTCGAACTCATTGGTTATCATCGCTGAACTATGAATGGTCGGGTGACGCAGTGGATAGCGCACTTGCTTTTCACCAAGGCGGCCGTGGTTCGAATCCCCGATCGAACGTGAAAAAGTATGGGGTCACCTGTCCGATCATGTGGGTTTTCTCCGGGTTGAAGACCCCCGCACACTAACATCCAGACCAACAAGAGTGATTATTATAAGTTAAAATAATTGTTGTAAAATAAATAAAGTTTATATTATATCATCGCTGAACTGAAACAAAAACGTTGCTTTATCCACCATTTTGTTCTGTTCAATTTGTAGTGTGTACATTATTTGTCATGATATTATAGATATAGGTATATTCAAATAAATGTATAATGTAATGGGTACATGATGTTTTATAAGAGGTTGCTATAGTGTAATAATAATATACAAATATACAATATTTATTTAGCGCCCTATATAATTTGTAAAAAATGCTCTAAGGCGCTTTACAACACATGAATTGTAGTTCGTGTATTCCTACAGTGACGGTTATATTTAATATAGTAGATAAAAAGGCGTAAAACTCAGAGTAATTAGTATAATGCAAACACTACTAGATACAGACAAAGGAGAGGATGACGAAACAGAAATATTTCAAACGGTTCTAGATACAAGGAAGGTATGCGGTACACAGACATTACAAACTACATTATCAGTGGGAGATGATGGCGGAACATTACAAGTAATACTATTATAGAAAAGAATTCTGGTCACTAAAATTAAAGTAAAGCTATCCTCCACACTTTGTGCACGGCTGACTTAAATGTTATCGTGGTTTGACAACTATATATGTACACCATTCGACATTCAAGCTGGATGTCGCCCCATTTACAGACTGTGACACGCTGATTCCAGAACTTGCAAAATTGAACAGGAAACAATTACATCAAGCGTAATAAATAGGACACCACGTTTGAAATTATTCCAATGTAAAAAGTCACAAACAGCAGGTAAAGCTGTCAAATAGGCATACACAACTTAACTTATCGCGGGGAAATTTTAATATTTGTGTGATCCTATGACTTGTTTCTGTAATACATAAGCGTATGTTAAAAGATGAAACAGTCATTAGTTTTTACGAAAACTCCAGCCATAAAATATGTTGTTGTGTCTGATAAAATGCGCAGACGTACAGATAAATGTGTGTAGTGCTGGTGTAATTAGTTAACCACCGTAAGTGGTACACCTATAAAGAACGTCTGCATGCTTCTAAAAACTCACTAATAACGGAAACTGTTTACAAGACATATTCATAAAACCGTTCCATGAACAAAACTGACTGAGGAAATTTGATTACCGACTAACGACTCTGTATCTGATTCAAGTATCTTTGATAATCAGCTGTTAAAACAAACATTTTTGTGACCGGGATATTTAATGTAAGTAAGATAATTAGCCTCATGGTAGGAAGGTCTACAATTTCAATCCAATTGACGACAGAGCATGTTTTCTTTATCACCCTTATAGCCTGTGAGGCAAGTCACTCGTGGTAATGTGTATAAATTTAGTAGAAAAGTGGTTATGTAGTGTGAGAGTTTATAAGGATGGTTTTCCTGGGCTGTTTCAGCACACTTAGCGCTGGGGTTAGCTAGTCGTATAAAGCGTCCCAGCGCCCTGCTCACCATCACACGTGATAAAACGGTCTCGAAGGAGGAGGTACAATACTTTTAGCAGCTGCCCGCACTTTGAGGCAATGGCAGGGCTAATGTTTGGTGTTTTACGATGGGTAGTGCTAATGACATGTATATGGAGTACAACCTCAAAACCAAGTGGTTTTCCTAAAGACAAACCACAAAACGATGCGGTAACTGCAAGCTGGTTTAGGATGTTTAACGCAAAATTCAGACTTTTGGAGAGAAAAATAGATTTGGATTTTAAAATTCTAGGACAAACTCTCAGAGAAGAGCTAAAAGGCAGGACACCGGGCGGTTGCAGCGGTTGCGACACGCGTTTGCCGAACAATGACGGAATGGAGGAGGCCATTGCTCAACTCAAATTTGAAATACAAACACTACAAGTTGATATGAAGCAAATGGCTTCAAATCAATTGCTGTTTGAAGCAAGCTTCTTGTTATCTTTGGAAAACAGTACTGCTACATTGCAGAACAAGTTTGATGACGTTTCCGAAGTTTTAGAAGAAGTATCGACCAACGTTGATAGTTTGAACACTTCTATCTCCGCCTTGTCCGATACAATCGACAACCTGGCCGACGAAAATAGAGTGACCACAACAACTCCCACACCAAGTAAGTTCCCCCTCGCGTAAAGGACGTGTCACGTGACAAGCCGTACTCGCTGTACAACACAGAGTCTAGACCCTTCAACCTTGAACCATTAACCATTTTACAAGTGCCGTAAACCCTGATATGAACGTTCTGAAGAGCTATCGGATTTCATGTTCTATAAATACCTATTGATTCTGATATTGCCCACTTGTATTTAATGACGGTCTCGTTTAGTATGTGGAAGCCTTCTTGCCTTCATTTTAAATCATATTCATCTAAATAGTAATTATTCTTGAAAGCTGTATCGTACTTAATGATACAGAAGTATTTTGAATTCCTTGACCTTGGCAATATCTTCGCCATGATTATAGTGTTACTTATTGTATCAGCAATGTATCGTACAAAAGATACATGCCGAATAATGTGATAATGTGTTTTATTATACCTTCTGTTAAAATCTCGTAATCTGATTGGTTGAGAAAGATGTGAACATTTTCAATGTTACTTGCTCGTTTTCCAAAGATAAAGAAGACAGGGGGACATTCCAAAAAATATCACATGCGCCAAACGTATCCGTGCACGGTTCGTCCCAGTGACAGGGTGTTATTCCAAATATTGTTACATGTGCGAAACGTATGCGTGCAAGATTCGTCCCAGTGCCAGGGTGTTATCAAATCACATTCATGGTTGGTTCATTCGACAACTGTTGAGATGAAGTCTTGGTTTATGTCAAATCAACACAAAGACCTTTAAAAATGGTGAAGTGGTGAAACACCTAAACATGACACTCGGTATAATAAAATAAAAATCACATTCATGAGAGGGCGATATTGCATATTTTCACCCCTCGGAAAGCATTGTTGACCTCGGCTTCGCCTCGGTTAACAATGCTTCCTTGGGGTGAAAATATGCAATATCGCCCTCTCATGAATGTGATATTTATATAGTATCACTTAACAGGTGGTGTTATGTAATATTACCAAAATATTGCATAAATATACCTAATGTGTCAAGTAATGTTATATAATATTGTACCATTGTGTCCTAGGTGACAAGTAATGTTATATAATATTGTACCATTGCGTCCCAGGTGTTCAGTAATGATATATAATATGGTACCATTGTGTTCCAGGTGTCCAGTAACGTTATATAATATTGTAACATTGTGTCCCAGGTATCCAGTAATGTTATATAATATTGTATCATTGTGTTCCAGGTGTCCAGTAATGTTATATAATATTGTATCATTGTGTCCCAGGTGTCCAGTAATGTTATATAATATGGTATCATTGTGTCGTCCCAGGTGTCAAGTAATGCTATATAATATGGTACAATTATGTCCCAGGTGTCCAGTAATGTTATATTATATGGTACCATTGTGTCCCAGGTGTCCAGTGATGTTATATAATATGGTATCATTGTGTCCTAGGTGACAAGAACTTTATATAATATTGTATCATTGTGTCCCAGGAGTCCAGTTATGTTCTATAATATTGTATCATTGTGTCCCAGGAGTCCAGTTATGTTCTATAATATTGTATCATTGTGTCCCAGGTGTCCAGTTATGTTATATAATATTGTATCATTGTGTCCCAGGGGTCCAGTTATGTTATATAATATTGTATCATTGTGTCCCAGGGGTCCAGTAATGTTATATTATATGGTACCATTGTGTCCCAGGTGTCAAGTAATGCTATATAATATGGTACAATTGTGTCCCAGGTGTCCAGTAATGTTATATTATATGGGACCATTGTGTCCCAGGTGTCCAGTAATGTTATATTATATGGTACCATTGTGTCCCAGGTTTCCAGTAATGTTATATAATATTGTACCATTGTGTCCTAGGTGACAAGTAATGTTATATAATATTGTACCATTGTGTCCTAGGTGACCAGAACTTTATATAATATTGTATCATTGTGTCTCAGGTGTCCCGTAATGTTACATAATATTGTATCATTGTGTCCCAGGTGTCCCGTAATGTTATATAATATTGTATCATTGTGACCTAGGTGACCAGAACTTTGTATCATTGTGTCCCAGGTGTCCCGTAATGTTATATAATATTGAATCATTGTGCCCCAGGTGGTCAGTAATGTTATATAATATGGTACCATTGTGTCCCAGGGGTCCAGTAATGTTATATAATATGGTACCATTGTGTCCCAGGTGTCAAGTAATGCTATATAATATGGTACAATTATGTCCCAGGTGTCCAGTAATGTTATATAATATGGTACCATTATGTCCCAGGTGTCCAGCAATGTTATATAATATCGTAACATTGTGGCCCAGGTGTCAAGAAATGCTATATAATATGGTACCTTTGTGTCCCAGGTGTCCAGTAATGATATATAATATGGTACCTTTGTGTCCCAGGTGTCCCGTTATGTTTTATAATATGGTACAATTGTGTCCCAGGTGTCCAGCAATGTTATATAATATGGTACAATTATGTCCAAGGTGTCCAGTAATGTTATATAATATGGTACCATTGTGTCCTAGGTGTCCAGCTATGTTATATAATATGGTATCATTGTGTCCTAGGTGTCCAGTTATGTTATATAATATCGTACCATTGTGTCCCAGGTGTCAAGTAATGCTATATAATATGGTACAATTATGTCCAAGGTGTCCAGTAATGTTATATAATATGATACCATTGTGTCCCAGGTGTCCAGTAATGTTATATAATATTGTATCATTGTGCCCCAGATGTCCAGTAATGTTATATAATATTGTACCATTGTGTCCCAGGTGTCCAGTAATGTTATATAATATGGTACCATTGTGTCCCAGATGTCCAGTAATGTTATATAATATTGTACCATTGTGTCCCAGGTGTCCAGTAATGTTATATAATATTGTATCACTGTGTCCCAGGTGTCCAGTTATGTTATATAATATCGTACCATTGTGTCCCAGAAGTCAAGTAATGCTATATAATATGGTACAATTATGTCCAAGGTGTCCAGTAATGTTATATAATATGATTCCATTGTGTCCCAGGTGGCCAGTAATGTTATATAATATGGTATCATTGTGTCCTAGGTGTCCAGTTATGTTATATAATATCGTACCATTGTGTCCCAGGTGTCAAGTAATGTTATATAATATGGTATCATTGTGTCCTAGGTGTCCAGTTATGTTATATAATATCGTACCATTGTGTCCCAGAAGTCAAGTAATGCTATATAATATGGTACAATTATGTCCAAGGTGTCCAGTAATGTTATATAATATGATACCATTGTGTCCCAGGTGTCCAGTAATGTTATATAATATTGTATCACTGTGTCCCAGGTGTCCAGTTATGTTATATAATATTGTATCACTGTGTCCTAGGTGACCAGTAATGTTATATAATATTGTATCATTGTGTCCTAGGTGACCAGTTATGTTATATAATATTGTATCACTGTGTCCCAGGTGTCTAGTAATGTTATATAATATTGTATCATTGTGTCCTAGGTGACCAGAACTTTATATAATAGTGTATCATTGTGTCCCAGGTGTCCAGTAATGTTATATAATATTGTACAATTATGTCCCAGGTGTCCAGTAATGTTATATAATATGGTACCATTGTGTCCCAGGTGGTCAGTAATGTTATATAATATGGTCCCATTGTGTCCCAGGTGTCCAGTAATGTTATATAATATGGTATCATTGTGTCCCAGGGGTCCAGTAATGTTATATAATATGGTATCATTGTGTCCCAGGTGTCCAGTAATGATATATAATATTGTACCATTCTGTCCCAGGTGTCCAGTAATGTTATATAATATGGTACCATTGTGTCCCAGGTGTCCAGTAATGTTATATAATATGGTACCATTGTGTCCCAGGTGTCCAGTAATGTTATATAATATGGTATCATTGTGTCCCAGGTGTTTAGTAATGTTATATAATATGGTACCATTGTGTCCCAGGTGTCCAGTAATGTTATATAATATTGTACCATTATGTCCCAGGTGTCCAGTAATGTTATATACTATGGTATCATTGTGTCCCAGGTGTCCAGTAATGTTATGTAATATGGAATCATTGTGTCCCAGGTGTCCAGTAATGTTTTATAATATGGTACCATTGTGTCCCAGGTGTCTAGTAATGTTATATAATATTGTATCATTGTGCCCCAGGTGTCCAGTAATGTTATATAATATGGCATCATTGTGTCCCAGGTGTCTAGTAATGTTATATAATATGGTACCATTGTGTCCCAGGTGTCCTGTAATGTTATATAATATGGTATCATTGTGTCCCAGGTGTCCAGTAATGTTATAGAACTTTTCATCGTTGTGGCCGAGATGACCAGTGTTTCCAGTCATGCCTTTTGTGTCGTTTAATGTTATACACTTGTAAAGATTGGGGTTTTGGAATTTACAACTTATTTGAAATATGAGTCATCATTTTAGCTGTCTTTTTCAATTCTTAAATTACTCCTTTTTTAGTACCAATTAGTACAACCGTAAGGTGTAAGGCCTATGTCATTGTATGGTGTAGCAAAATACAGGCCAATCATCTCACTATCGACATACAGGTGTTGTTGTAACTGTCCTTTGTCTGGTATAAGTACAAGACCAGATAAAGAAAAGTGGTAATTGTCTAGGATCCGTACACAGTTCAGAGAAGATAATTAACCTACTAATGTGATGTAATAGGATTGCGTTACCATAGTGATAAGACATACGAAGAGAACATTTTAGTGTATCTGAAAGTAAAGTTTCAAAGAATGTATTTCACAGCTTCAAACATAAATGGTATAAAACCCTCCCATGAAATAGCTTATAATATACATTTGTACATGACACATAATAAAAGGGAGTTCATGCTATTTATCTCGAGCAAAACAGTTTATCTAAAATGTGTTTGTCTTGTGGCAGCCAATGCGTCTATACAATGTCACTTCCGGTTTAAGTTCACTTTCCTTTCCTCCTGTGGAACACGTTCGGCTTATCAATTACGGTACGGTGGATTAATGTCACTGAAAACTCCAAAACGTCATATTTTTTTAATATTTGAAATACAAATTAAAACATATAGTTGTCATGGACACCTGTGAAAGTTGACAACACTCTGTTACGGTAATCTGTGGAAAGGATCGATTACAATGACTAATGGTCGTTTATTCCGAATCATCAGTTGCGTTTTTTCATTAATATGTTTAAAATGTAAATGGAATAGAAAGAATAATGGTTATGTCAAACATGATGATTAATTAAGATAATTTATAGCTCCAATTTATTTCTGGGGCTGATTTGATCAACAGTGTAACGTAATAGATGTTGATGTGTTCTCGGCTGGACATCATTTAAATATTACTGTGTTTTCGGCCGTGGTGATGTTTTCGTGGTTATCAGGTCATTTATATATTCAATAGACGTTTTCACATCACAAATCACAAATCACAAATCGAAAAGAATATTGACCTTTTAAACGAACGGACAGCGGGATTCAACGTCTCTGACTGCACTTTTGAGGTTGTGGGTTTTGGGCGTTTTTTTTCTAGCATTTGAGGTTGCTGTTTTTGAGCGTTTTTTTCTACCGTTGATATTGCGGTTTTTGTGCGTTTTTTCTTCCGCTGTTTTGTGGGATTTTGAGCGTTAATCTATTTCAAATATCCCACTTAAAGAATTAAGTATATGTTTACTGATCTTCGATAAAATGCAATGTACAACAAGCCTGATCCCGTTTAGTCTGAGGTTGTAGTTGAGGCAAAACCTGAGCTGACTGTCTGTGTACAAAATACACATTGTCCACGGAAGTAGTTCCCTCATCTCGATTCTGTATACAAGGATTACAAAATATTTACTTAAAATCGGTAATTTTTGTCTGTGTATTCTGAAAATATATAAATAAAATATGCCTATATTGGCGATAATTTTATATATTACAAATATCAGTACCGGTTTGGTAGTAGACAAGCTTCCTGATTTTTGTGTGAACATGCCGTAGTGTTTAAGGAAAACAGATACATAAATCGCTCATTGCTTAAAGATCAAGAAATCTAAGAATCCATCTTTGCGATTGAAATGTTCAGTATAACAGAAAATTACAAAAAAAGAGATTGTCTATTAAAAGCAATTATAAGCTAAAATCTGTCTACTTTATGAATTAAAAAAAATAAAACTGAAACAGAAAATATATGTACAATACATGAAGGCCACGGGACATTCAGTCATTTTATTACTACGCCTCTTTGTTAAATTAGATCCTCTACACTTTCTTCGTACATAGGTACACGTAGTCACCTCCTCCAACGACATACTGCTGTCAAGGCTGTAGATCTCGCGCCAAACCATTATATCTGGCCGATGGTAACAGTCAAAGCTTGGCAGTAGAACATATGTATTTAACAAAGTGTGTCTGTATGTGTAGAACCTGTAGTAACATGGAGAACAATTAATTGCTGGCTAATTATTTGAAGAATAGAAGGGACGTTGTTTCTTATTCCCTCTATATGCAGGTCGATGGTGTGGTTTGTTTGTGTTTTACACCCTATTAACAGCTATAGTCATTTAAGGACGTGCCAGGTTTTCGTGGTGGAGGAAAGCCGGAGTTCCAGGAGAAAAAACCACCTACCTACGGCTAGTACCTGACATTCTGCTACCACTAGCACTCCAACACTGGGTCGCCGGTTCGACCAATGTCACTTATTACGAAACTATTTATTGGAACAGGGGAAACAAAACAGAGAAAGAAATGCAGCTAAACAGTAAATGAGATACCCCTTAATTACTTCTAATATTTCAACGGGAACAGCTTATATACACTGGCTGAATTATCGGGTCTCAGGAAGATGAGCGCTAGATTGATACCATCCATAAAAGATATTTTTCGACACCGGCGGAAGAATTGATATCATCAAGAATCCATGCAGTTATCTGTATGAAAATATAATGAACTACAACCTCATACTTTACATTAACCGCAGCTTCAAGTTTGACGAGGTATCCCAAACTGAACAAAATCAATACATACTCGTTAGCTTACATTTTTTGCCGACATCATTTCATATATCTTAAGATCGAGTTTAGTGAAATTGAATTATAATTTACTGAATTTCTTTGTTTTATCCACAAACCCCTACAAACACAAACCATCTCGTCGGCTGCTTTATATCAAAATATTGTATCTAAAAAACGACCATGTTACATTCTACTGTAACTGCCGTGGACCTTTACTTATTTGTTTGGGAGTATGTTTTTCATTTAGATATGAATCAAGATTTTTTTTGTGACAAACTCAGCGCAGGCATACCGTTACGCAGAAATTTCGCAACATCAGCAGTGAAAAACCCACGAATGCGTCTTATGACGCGATATAATAACCGATTTGATGTACCAAACGCCCAATTGTATGTTTGGATTAATCAGGTCATAAAGGGCTTCACTATAGTCGATAGGCGATTGTATGACTGTTGAGTGATGTCATTATTGACTGATTTGATTGCTGATTAGTTTGCTTGTTAACTGGTTTGATAGTAAACTGGCGTGATAGTAAACTGGTTTGATAGTTATGAAGTGATAGTTAGCCGGTGTGATAGTTACCTGGTTTGATTGTTAACTGGTGATAATTAACTGGTTTGATTGTTAACTGGTGTGCTAGTTAACTGGATTAATTATTGACTGATGTGATTGTTGATTGGTTCGATAGTTAAATGGTTTGATTGTTGATTGGTTCGATAGTTAACTGGTTTGATTGTGATAGTTAACTGCAGTGATAACTTAATGTTGCGATAGTTCACCGGGTTGATTGTTAACTGGTGTGTTAGTTAACTTGTTTAATTATTGACTGATGTGATTGTTGATTGGTTCGATAGTTAACTGGTTTGATTGTTAACAGGTGTGGTAGTAAACTGGTGTGATGTGATTGTTAACTGGTGTTATAGGTAACTGGTGTTATTGTTGACTTGTTTAATTGTTAACGGGTATACTTTTTAACTGGTCTTATTGTTAACTGGTTTGGTTGTAACTGGTGTATTTATATATAACACTATTACACCACCAGGACGTCTTTCCATACAGGTAATCGAAAACTGATCAATCTTATGTAAATGTATATGGCTCTTATGTGTTTATGTATCGAAATAAAAAAAGTTATTTTAGATACTGACCTTTAAACTAGTCCTACGTAAGGAAGGGGCCGGGTATACCAAAGTTTGTTAAAGTACGTCTAACCTAAGCTCTCTAATTAGGAATATGTTTGTAGCTGCTAGGTGTAAAATGCTCTAAACCTACATTTTGTATATTGATATCTAGAAAAAAGGGTTATCGATCAAATCACGTCTCGTGAGAACCAACTAAACACGGCCACTTCAAATAACACAGATTAGAAAACCTCTGCCGTGACGTCATATCAGTATGAAGTCATATCGTGATATCACCTATCTGTGTCAGCTAATTTTCCTGGTGCACGAAGATGGCCAGTACTCGTTGCCCCATGTAGTTATGCCGATATCAGCATATACCAAACCTACGGAAGCGGTTGATTTTGGCATAAAACAGATTCCGTACATAGAAGAGGCGTTTATGTAAAATATATAAATAACTTTTTAAAAACTGAAGATAATCTGAAGAGTGACATTAAGGAACTTAATACCGATCTAAGCATTGTAGCAGTCGTGAATATGTAAACAAGTTCGATCCATTTGTACTAATGATTCGCCCTATTGAAAGGTATATTATAATGAGATTAATGTATATGTACCTGATATACACTGTGTTATTACAATATCGTATCCAAATCACATTTAGACATATTACTTTCGCAAGACAATAAGTATTAAACAGTTTAACTCTTTTTGCGTGGATCTTACTCTTATGACATCCATTTAGCAACAACGTCAGAGATGTTAGTTAATCTCTACATTACAAGTATCACCTTAATGTTAAAAATGCATAATGACAACCATTTTATTTACATAAGCGACTGCCACAGTGCACCTCCAGCCCCTTTGACAACACATAGATCAAAAGGGCATACATGTCATACTAACAATCAATATCAATACCCATTATCAATATACAGGTGAACAGGACATACTTTCCGTTGGCAAATATTACACCAAAGCCAAAAGTCAATGAAAGGTCACTAAATGTCATTGTCAAACTTATTATTATCATCAATTTTGATATACAGAAAATGTATCATTTTCATTTGCACATATTTTACCAAAGCAAAGTCTTATCATAAGTCAGTATAAAAGGAATCAAACAAAGGTCAGAGGTTAATTGGATGATTGTAAATCTACATTGCATACATAGAGAATAATGAATGTCTTTTTCAATACCACATCCAGTATCAACACGAGACTCAAATATCAGCCCGCGGGTAGATACTGGGTGTGATATGGAAAAAGGCATGTATTATTCTGTTTAATACATACTTACTGATAAAATACGGATATATCTTCTATCGTACGGTTTATTACATACTTACTAATAAACACAGGTTTTCTGTATATTCGATTCGACACAATTGCTCTAACCCATCTTAGAGATTTGAGAGATTTTATTATCACGCAGGCACACAATTGTGCGCAACAAGAGGGCAACATAAAGTACACTATTACAATGATATGGTTGACCGTAAAGCACTAATCTTACTATGCAAGCGTACAATAATATAGTGGAAACTATTACACTCCTCATACAATGATAGACACACTATTACACTGTTCATACGTACTATCATACCTTATTATAATAGACAATATAACGCACTGCTCATACAATGACACTCATCATACCCTGTGATATACATTATTGCACTCATTTTACAATATTATTACGATGGTATAATACATAGCATTACATTCACCAATACCGTGCGTTCACACAGTTGTATAGCAGGCACTGTTGCATCCATCTTACAGTACAATCCTACAATAATATTATTACAGTATTACACATATATTACTCGCACTCCATGATACATGTACTATGGATAGTATACCACAACATACAGTGCAATCATACCATGGCATAATAGTGACTATCATACTCACCATACCATATAATATTACAAAGGTATAATAGACAGTGTTATAATACCAGCATACAATACTGTAATAGACAGATACAAATACCTTCAATCAGGGATATAACAAACAAACCATAATAAACAAGCTGTAACCACACTCATTATACAATACAATCATGTTAGGTTTAACAAAATTATCAGTAATATCTATATGTATACAAAAGTTTACAGTTTGATGTGTGAAATTCACATATAATTTTTTAATTGTCTTTCTAGTAATTGTATGAACAGCGATAGATTTGATAATATTCTAACATTGCATATTGATATTAATCCTTTCATTTTATGAACAGATGGATTAGAGGTATAATAAATAGGTATATATTTTCTGCGGATTTGACTTAAATAAGCATTTGAACATACAAACAAATAATAATACTCGCTTCCAACTCCAGTAAACCAAAGCGGACAGATTCTGCCTTCACGTGGTGTTCTAGTCCATCGCCCAGTCTCTATTGGCAGAGATAAATTACTGGTTCTGAACTTACAGTAGTTATTCTATCTTTTTGTTTAAGCATAGTTAAGTATTGTTCAAACTGAAATTGATTTTTAAATATTGCATATGTTTGACCCCGGGAAGAATGTTCAATATCAGTATACCATTGTTGTATAAATTGGTCATAAGGTAATTTTATTCATTGTGCAAGTTTTTTGTTGTAACCATGCGTAACTTAGTCCCGTGCAATTGAATAGATTCTTGATATAAGAAATCCATTTAAAATCAGCGAAATAATTTTCATGTAAATTCAGCATAAGCTTGTACATTATACTAGACAATTTATTTTCACCTGTAAATAGTTTATACCAAAACATTATCATTCTATATTTAATTTCAATATTCAGAGGGTACCTACCCGTTTCACAATATACCATTATATTTGCTGTGGAGCTACGTATGTTTAAAATTCTTTTACAAAACTGTACATGTAATTTCTCAATCATATTGGTATTTTCAAACCCCCAAATTTCTGAGGAGTACAAAAGGATTGGGGATATTAATACATCAAACAATTTTAATTGTAGGTCAATTGGTAAAATAATATTTCTTATTCTTTTTTATATAATGCATACATTGCTTTTTGAGCCTGTTCAACAAGTTTTTTTCTTGCTTTACAGAAACTGCCATTATAATGAAACAGCAGTCCTAGAAACGAGTAACTGTCATGTGTTTGCAACTCTTCACCAAAAAAGAGTAAATCGAATATTTTGTGCATTACTTTAACTTTTTTCAAAGATAGCAACTTGAGTTTTATTGAAATTAACTTTAAGTTTCCAAATAGTGCAGTAAGTTTCAAATGCGTTCTTGAAATAAATTATCAATAAAATGGAGTTGGTCAACATTACTTTGTATGAAAATTTCTTCTAAATCATTTAGATATATTGAGAACAAAAATGGGGAGAGATTTTCATCTTATTTTACCCCGACGTGACATGTGAAAAATTCAGTCATACCAGCCCTTCCCAAATCACCCCAAAATTAATATCAGCCCCGACGTATCACACCCCAAAACCCGTATCAGCCCTCTCCGTATCAGCCCGCAAAACCCGTATCATACCTCTTTTGGAAATTGTTCGTTTTTCAATATTTCAAAAGAAAAATAGATCATAAGAAAGTATCTTTAGTTATTTAGTATGTAATAAACAAAATAAAACATGCCTTTTTCAATCTCACACCAAGTGTCAACCCTCGACCAATATATTGCAGTCTAGGGTTGATACTGGGTATGATATGGAAAAAGACATGTATTATTCTCTATATATCTTTCAATTAAAATATTGAAATACAAAAAATATGGTTTAGAGCAATTGTGTCGTATCGCATATACAAAAACCCCGTATTTATTAGTAAGTATATAATACATTTCACTTACACGTGTGTCAATACGGTACAGTCAAACAACAGGCATTTCTTCGGTCACCAAAAGTCAAAGGTCAATTTTAAAGTTGATAACATAATATAAACCTAAGGTTTAATATTTTAATCACATGTTATACCAAATCAAAGTTAACCAAATGTCAATATGTAGGTCACCAAAAGTGAAACTGATAATAACCTTAAAATAATATTGCGAACATGTATGTTTCATATGGTATAACAACAAAACAGTATACCAGAAATACAATGTATATTGGTTAGAACAACTCATGTACATGTATAAATCTGGAAACTCATCTTATAAGGGTATTCATATTAAATACCCTTCATAAATTACATCAGTTGTCAACAGAACTACACTAATTCTATACGCAGTATCTTTGTCAGCAATGGAGCATTAAAATAACCTGTGACATTTAATAGGATACAATGCTCATCAACCCAGTGCTGTGGAGGTGTACAATACGCATACATTGAGGTGTGTCCTATTGAGATATTAAAACTGACCTTTCATAGGAAGTAACCAGGATAGGTTCATACATGTACGCATTGTCGTTTTTCCCCACGGGCAAAAAATGATCAAATTCCTCATCTCACAAATATATCAACTACATGAAGCTCAACCCTCAATAACTAGTATCTAAAATATAGGTTAATATACATCATACTAGTAAGTATACACCATACTGGTTAGTTTACATCATACTAGTTAAAATGCATCACGCTCGTTAGTATACACCATACTAGTTAGAATACAGCATAATAGTTAGTGTACATAACATTATTTAACATACATCTTACTAATTAGCATATACATGTACCATACTAGTTAGTATACATTATACTAGTTATTATACATCATACTAGTTAGTATACATCATACTAGTTAGTATACATCATACTAGTTAGTATACATCATACTAGTTAGTATACATCATACTAGTTAGTATACATCATACTAGTTAGTATACATCATACTAGTTAGTATACATCATACTAGTTAGTATACATCATACTAGTTAGTATACATCATACTAGTTAGTATACATCATACTAGTTAGTATACATCATACTAGTTAGTATACATCATACTAGTTAGTATACATCATACTAGTTAGTATACATCATACTAGTTAGTATACATCATACTAGTTAGTATACATCATACTAGTTAGTATACATCATACTAGTTAGTATACATCATACTAGTTAGTATACATCATACTAGTTAGTATACATCATACTAGTTAGTATACATCATACTAGTTAGTATACATCATACTAGTTAGTATACATCATACTAGTTAGTATACATCATACTAGTTAGTATACATCATACTAGTTAGTATACATCATACTAGTTAGTATACATCATACTAGTTAGTATACATCATACTAGTTAGTATACATCATACTAGTTAGTATACATCATACTAGTTAGTATACATCATACTAGTTAGTATACATCATACTAGTTAGTATACATCATACTAGTTAGTATACATCATACTAGTTAGTATACATCATACTAGTTAGTATACATCATACTAGTTAGTATACATCATACTAGTTAGTATACATCATACTAGTTAGTATACATCATACTAGTTAGTATACATCATACTAGTTAGTATACATCATACTAGTTAGTATACATCATACTAGTTAGTATACATCATACTAGTTAGTATACATCATACTAGTTAGTATACATCATACTAGTTAGTATACATCATACTAGTTAGTATACATCATACTAGTTAGTATACATCATACTAGTTAGTATACATCATACTAGTTAGTATACATCATACTAGTTAGTATACATCATACTAGTTAGTATACATCATACTAGTTAGTATACATCATACTAGTTAGTATACATCATACTAGTTAGTATACATCATACTAGTTAGTATACATCATACTAGTTAGTATACATCATACTAGTTAGTATACATCATACTAGTTAGTATACATCATACTAGTTAGTATACATCATACTAGTTAGTATACATCATACTAGTTAGTATACATCATACTAGTTAGTATACATCATACTAGTTAGTATACATCATACTAGTTAGTATACATCATACTAGTTAGTATACATCATACTAGTTAGTATACATCATACTAGTTAGTATACATCATACTAGTTAGTATACATCATACTAGTTAGTATACATCATACTAGTTAGTATACATCATACTAGTTAGTATACATCATACTAGTTAGTATACATCATACTAGTTAGTATACATCATACTAGTTAGTATACATCATACTAGTTAGTATACATCATACTAGTTAGTATACATCATACTAGTTAGTATACATCATACTAGTTAGTATACATCATACTAGTTAGTATACATCATACTAGTTAGTATACATCATACTAGTTAGTATACATCATACTAGTTAGTATACATCATACTAGTTAGTATACATCATACTAGTTAGTATACATCATACTAGTTAGTATACATCATACTAGTTAGTATACATCATACTAGTTAGTATACATCATACTAGTTAGTATACATCATACTAGTTAGTATACATCATACTAGTTAGTATACATCATACTAGTTAGTATACATCATACTAGTTAGTATACATCATACTAGTTAGTATACATCATACTAGTTAGTATACATCATACTAGTTAGTATACATCATACTAGTTAGTATACATCATACTAGTTAGTATACATCATACTAGTTAGTATACATCATACTAGTTAGTATACATCATACTAGTTAGTATACATCATACTAGTTAGTATACATCATACTAGTTAGTATACATCATACTAGTTAGTATACATCATACTAGTTAGTATACATCATACTAGTTAGTATACATCATACTAGTTAGTATACATCATACTAGTTAGTATACATCATACTAGTTAGTATACATCATACTAGTTAGTATACATCATACTAGTTAGTATACATCATACTAGTTAGTATACATCATACTAGTTAGTATACATCATACTAGTTAGTATACATCATACTAGTTAGTATACATCATACTAGTTAGTATACATCATACTAGTTAGTATACATCATACTAGTTAGTATACATCATACTAGTTAGTATACATCATACTAGTTAGTATACATCATACTAGTTAGTATACATCATACTAGTTAGTATACATCATACTAGTTAGTATACATCATACTAGTTAGTATACATCATTCTAGTAAGTATACATCATACTAGTTAGTATACATCACACTAGTTAGTATACGTCATACTAGTTAGTATACACCATACTTGTTAGTATACATAACACTTGTTAGTATTCATCATACAAGTTAGTATACACCATACTTGTTAGTATACATCACACTAGTTAGTATACATCATACTAGTTAGTATACACCATACTTGTTAGTATACACCATACTTGTTAGTATACATCATACTAGCTAGTATTCATCATACTAGCTAGTATACATCATTTTAGTTAGCGTTGCAAGTTAAATATATTCTGTTTTGATTGCTTTTAGGTTGGTTTGTATCTTAGCTGGTAGGATGGTTGTCTAAAAAGCTTTATTTGCACTATATTGGTGTGGTAATCCTTGCTCACGAAAGAAGCGCATTGTCAAACCCTGATATCGGGAAGTAAGCGGTTGCTGTCTAAGGGAAAGTCTGTTCAAGTGGTTGCCTACGATTGGACACACACTGAAGTATATTAAAGTAGGATTTTGACAACACTTGATTATCCGGTAAAATTCAAGGAATGAATTGTGATCAGATTGATATACTTATTGGCTTTCAAACGTACTGGAACACATCCTACTTTGTAAATGAAACCTCTTAAGGATATGCCTTAAACAGATGGGTAATCATGTTTATCAGTCATGTTTAGGATTGTCCGTGACAAGTAGATAAATACAAACATTTTCTAATCTGATCAATATTTTTTCACTTCATATATCTACCTCCCTGCCACTGCTAATTTTGTACCCTCATTCGACAAACAAACTTATCCCCTCTCGACCAGTTTATGTACTTTGACTTTCCTACCTATCCTTTTCCTAACTCTTGTACTTTCCTGTACTTTCCCCGTTTTCCTCCCTCCTTCCTCCTTCCCGTTATTTTAAAATCCTTGTCTGAACCTGCCGTTCCTTATAACCCCAGTAATTTCTTAAGTTATTTACTTTTGTTTTTATTAACCCTTACCATATCTCTTCATTATCGTATAACCCTTGTATTTTCCTGTCGCTACTGTGTAAACCCCCAATCCGTTGTATCAAACCGTTTCTTTACAACTCTTGTCATATATCTCCGTTTCTAATAACTTTTGTTCTCTTTACATTTGTAACTTGTATTCTAACCGTTGTGTTAGTTTGTAAAATGTGTAACACTAATCTATCCCTCCGTGCTACAAACATTCCCACATCGCCTCCGTGCTACAAACATTCCCACATCGCCTCCGTGCCACACACACATTCCCACATCGCCTCCGTGCCACACACACACACATTCCCACATCGCCTCCGTGCTACAAACATTCTCACCTAGTCACTGTTTACTTTCATTCCTCTGGTCTTTGTCTCTTTATTCTTATCTAGCTCCATTCCTTTAGGCCTAATGCCCAAACAGTTTCCACTTAAACTCCGTGCCCTTCCCTTTGCCAGCATTTACTTTTTTTAATACATTTATATAAATCAATATTTAGGCTTGTTCTGATGTTCTGATATTGCAAAGCTCCACTAGATCCAATGTACAACCGTAGATAGCAACAAGACAATTCCCAAGTGTCCGCTGTAATGTTACCGGATTCACCTGTTTGGGGCAGCCGCCATTATATTCCTTGTACCGCTCAATGATACCATTTCTTCTATTGTTGTATGACAGGAGCTTACGTGCTATGGCGGTATCGCTACCAGACGAGATGTCTGAAACACGTGACATGAACACATGTATGGTCCTGACAGTATCACCGTCTATAAGACGAAAAGTTTAGAAGTTGAATAGTTGTTAGTATTATACATATCAGTAAATACTATATACCGGGGATTTTTCGCTGGAGTTTAATTTTCGCCTTCCCCCCTCTGCAATTAGTGCGAATCTATAATGACAGCGAATATTAGAAACCCAGTTTACTCTACAATTTAATTACATGTAAAAGGTATAAATCTAGATTTTCTCCCGGTGAAAGGCGAATATTTGACTTGGCGAAAAATATCTTGGTATAAAGTATTCATGCAACATTAAATGCACTGTGCCCATGTACATTTTGAAAATGACATTTATAATAATTATTAATCAAAGATATTTGTACAAGACAGATATTATTACTAAATATTTGGAGATGCGCAACTTCTCTACCTAAATTGCCTCTTGGTAAAGTAATTGGATTGTCACTCATAAAATGATAAAAGAACAGCTCAATAGCGGACTATTTTATCATTTGAAGTGTTTGCTATCGATCGGATTCATCGTCGTTCGTAATGCATTCCTAAGCATTCCTAAGTTTGAAATTTGGTTTGAAATACAGAAAGGCTTGCACGTGACAGTTTACTTTCAATTTGCAGGTCTGGTTGCATTGTCTTCATTATTGTTTGAAATGGTATGGCCAAACTATTTACCACACGAAGGAGTTATTTGCCTAATAAACGGTTTCTGAAAAACAAACATGAATACCATTCCCCTTAAAATAACAAACTAGTCGCGCCTCTCTCCAAGTGAAATATTCAAGTGTTCTTGACATGTATCAAAATAAGGTTCTAATCTCGAAAACAATGCATGCACTATATGAAGATGTTCATATCTATATTCAGTAAATTTTAATCTTAATCAATAATCAGTGTACAGGTTAGAGAGTGTCAAACGCAAGTATAAACAACTGTTATAAAAATACTATATAAACGGAAATTTCCATCGTTTAAATGTAATAAAAGAAGAAGTAAAATCAGCATTTTGAAAAACAGGAATGAAATGCTCACTTTAGTCTTACGGCAATAACAGATGTAAAACCTTTGAGAACTAGTTAGCCCGTTGTGTGCGGCGATACCATCAAGGTGTTTGTTTCGCTGTACGACACTTGCAGCTGACGCCAAGAAAACGTCCCCTTACGCTGACCTACTTTTTTTACTTGACCCTCTTGGTGATATGTTAAGTTGTCTCTGCCTGTAGCGGGTCTCCAGTACTCTAGATAACATTGTTTTCCCTAACAAAGCTTCTTCGTTTTGTTAGTATATGTCCCGTGCCTCCTGTATTAGCCCCACTTCAATTAATGGCAGTTTGGTATGTCACTTTAAGGTTATTGCAACATGACCCATTTTACCTTTTCTCTGCACGTTGTCCAATGATAAATGCTTATATGTTTTGTTGATGCGAGTCGCCCTTTGTCTGGCCACAACTATTCTTCCAAACAGTTTTATCCTGCTGGAAATCATTCAGTCCAGAATCATGATATTTTGCCAGCATTTGTTTTTCAAATGAAAGCCTATCGACCTATTAAAATAGAAGTTTATAGATATATTAAAAATAGTTACAAGACGTACGAAGTAAAGAATCGCATATTACAAATTTAGTTTATTTTGAAATGCAGAAAGTCAAATACAGTAAGCTTTATACTACGCCATATGGCAACTGTACGCATTTGGAACTGAGGAAAATATTACAACTTTTTACCAAAATAAATACCTTACAGTACTTTAAATTGAAGGTACTAGCCACCAGCTATAAGGATTCTGCCAACCTAGAGAAATAGTAACCCTGATTAGTTTAAAAGTCAAACATGTTTTTTTATCCATTTATCTATTTGGTTAAAAAAGCAATACTAGTAAATATACTATAAGGTAAATCATGGCTAACAACGTATTTTAAAATACAGTGATCCTGGTGGCAAACATTTACAGTATCAATGTGTTCAATGTGTAATATATAAAGATTTTCTTGACGAAACTGTTTGAACTGTACTTTGTTTGATAACCAGTGTTCATCATGAAGCTGACTAACAGAGAGGGATTTCGAAATCGGTTTCCCCGCTTAGCGTAATTACCACTTTGTACACTACAGGGGGAGTCTAACATCAACATAACACGCTAGTCTTTCACCAATGTTTATAACACACAAATGTCGCGATAAAGAGTTATTCGTCTTCTTTCTCTCCTTTTGCCAGTATTTAAATGATATGATCTACTTCTGGTTTGTATGAATAACAAGTGCTGAGGCTGTAATAACACGCTGTACTGTCTGATTTAAGATAAAGCTTGAACATTGCTAACATTTATCAAGCACCCATGATTACATAATTAACATGTAGGAGTGACTATTTTGTCATTACTGTGAAGAAACTTTGCAGCCCTCTATGTGTATATAAATACATTTCCCTACACTATTTCAGCAAATAAATGTTAAAATGGGTTTTCCGAAACCATTGCTTCATAGGTGTCTCTAATATGATGATTTAGACCGGACATTTGCATTTTACAAAGAAATGCCGTTTTAAAAGTCCTTAAGTTTCGAACAGAGATACAAAGGTCTAATACCTCGATAACAAATAATGAATCCTCTATTGAGCCTTTCGGTATAAAGAGCTGGTTTGTTATTCATTGAAGAACGACAGTCGTGCAAGATATACTCGAATCAGAGACCTATCCGATAACTGGCACTTGCTAATTGTGATACATTTCATCTGTGTTAAAATAATTATTGATGAAACATAATCAGCTGCTGTTTAACCCGTTATTCGTCGTAGTATCATACGGTATTTGTTTCTCTGTACAAAAGGTTCTGTTGACGTGATGTCAAAGTCCACTAACAATGACCTACGTGTACGTGTTCCACTTAATCATATATGTGACCTTGCCCGAGCCCTAAGCCGCTTTCCCATACCCTAAATACGTTATATATTTCTACCAAAGCATCATAACTTCGTAAGTGTGTATCCCACGGCTGCGTGTAATAGTGTCACACTTCAGTGACAATGGCAGGTTGGTATGTCACGTTGGACTATTTCGACATGGCCCATTTTACCATTTAGCTTCACCAATGTCATAGCAATACAAATAAATAATAATATTGACGTTATTTGACGGGCAAACTGACAAGTTAATGAGGAGCTCATTCATTAGTGTTTTTTCAATGTGACGCAAGGTATTGATTTGTCTTCAGTCAAGATGAGACGTTCTTTAAAGCAACATTTTCTGGCCTGTTGTGGATAGGTTGAATCGCTTTTGAATTCATTTAAAATAACTTTTTCCGACTTTCAAGGTCACATGGATCAAATATGATTTGCCAACTATAAATATATAAGGTATTTTGATCATCCCCCAATACATTTTCCGCAAAAGCAGAGTTAAGTAACTGTTTTTGATTTATATTTACTATTTCCACATTACAACAGCAAAAAATAACTTTTATTCCAACCTCTGTAAGGCCCTTGGGTGTCTTTTTAGCAAAATATTCATAAGGTTTGGAGTAATATTTGGCTTGTGACTTGCTGGGGTGTAAAACTGTTTAGTTTGTTAAAAATGAATGCATGCCTATTGGTTCTAGTAATAATGAATATATCTCAAAATAGCTACAGTGAGTTTTACTGACTTTTGTAATTTGACCACATTCAAATGCTTACATTAATTACTGTTGCTGATTAAGCTGAATAACAGATGGGAATTCCGAAATGTGTTTCTCCGCTTAAGGTAACTACGTCAATATAAACTACAATGACAGTCTAACATCAACATAACACGCTTGGCTTTCCATCGTGTTTGTAATACTCGATAGTGGCTATAAAGATTTATTCGTCTGTTGTATTTTCTCGGGTTTTAAGCAGTATCATTTACTGTTGGTTAGTACGAATAGCGGTTGTTTCATGTGAACTTTTTTACGATGATTTTATCACAAAAAAAAACCCCAGCTCCAAAAATTGATACTTTGGAAAATTGCATTAAACTTAAGATAAACTTTATTGTAACATTGTAGCTGTGTTGTTGAGCTGAATAACTGTATCAGCAATTGTTGAACATGTAGCAATATGTATCAGTGTTCATTGTAGCTATAATTACCATGTGTCAGTTGGTTATTAAGTTATATTACAATGTATCAGTATTCATTGTAGCTATAATAACTATGTGTCAGTTGGTTATTAAGTTATATTACAATGTATCAGTGTTCATTGTAGCTATAATTACCATGTGTCAGTTGGTTATTAAGTTATATTACAATATATCAGTATTCATTGTAGCTATAATAACTATGTGTCAGTTGGTTATTAAGCTATATTACAATGTATCAGTATTCATTGTAGCTATAATTGCCTTGTGTCAGTTGGTTATTAAGTTATATTACAATGTATCAGTGTTCATTGTAGCTATAATTACCATGTGTCAGTTGGTTATTAAGCTATATTACAATGTATCAGTATTCATTGTAGCTATAATTGCCTTGTGTCAGTTGGTTATTCAGTTATATTACAATGTATCAGTGTTCATTGTAGCTATTATTACCATGTGTCAGTTGGTTATTAAGCTATATTACAATGTATCAGTGTTCATTGTAGCTATAATTACCCTGTGTCAGTTGGTTATTAAGTTATATTACAATGTATCAGTGTTCATTGTAGCTATAATTACCATGTGTCAGTTGGTTATTAAGCTATATTACAATGTATCAGCGTCCATTGTAGCTATAATTACCCTGTGTCAGTTGAGTTGGTTATTAAGCTATATTACAATGTATCAGTGTTCATTGTAGCTATAATTACCATATGTCAGTTGGTTATTAAGTTATATTACAATGTATCAGTGTTCATTGTAGCTATAATTACCATATGTCAGTTGGTTATTAAGCTATATTACAATGTATCAGCGTCCATTGTAGCTATAATTACCCTGTGCCAGTTGGTTATTAAGTAATATTATAATGTATCAGTGTTCATTGTATCTATTATTACAATGTATCAGTGTTCATTGTAGCTATAATTACCATGTGTCAGTTGGTTATTAAACTATATTACAATGTATCAGTGTTCATTTTAGCTATAATAACTATGTGTCAGTTGGTCATTAAGTGGTATTACAATGTTTCAGTATCTGTATAGCTAACAATACATTAATATTTTGTTTAGCTGTTAAAATAGTTGTATCAGTATACCGTATAACTGTTATTATATTGTTTCTGTGTTCCGTTTATTAGTTATGACTGTTTGCAGGCTGTGGATCGTAACTGTAACTCACTGACTCTAGTATGTACAGTCTACAGCACATTGACAATGTCAGTTTTGAGGAAATAATCTACAATAAATAGTTAAAATATGTAATTGTNCCCCCGCCCCCACCTTGTTTAAACATTTCTTACATGGCTGTCCTACGTCAAGCCAATTGAGGACAGCTTGTAAATCTGAAGTCCAATTAGATGATGTTTCAGCCTTTTGATTGACGATTGACCGGTAGGTCCGGTTGTATTTAATTATTAAGGATCTAAGACGCAAACCATTTTTCATATGAGAAGAAAACCCAATACATGTAGGTTGTTCCTGGAAAACAGTTCACCCTCATGATATGTCCGAGGATGCTTGACAAATTTGACAACAAGGTTCAATGTGTACGTACCTTTTACCAAACATAGTGCAGTGTTAACTGATATTTATTTACGGAACATCGAGACTAAATATGTATCATAATAAAAACCGGTATATGCCGATAGAGGAGTAATTTAGCGAACAATATATACATTTTGTTTATAATTGTATTCTTTGATAACAGCTCTTTTTGAAAATTAGAAAAAGGATTACTACAAATACCGGCATAGTAGGCATCCCAACCTTAGTGACAGCAAACAGGGTCGAGGAAGGGCTTGTAACTAAACAAAAATTTAAAAAATAATTATAATCTTAAAAAAATTAAAAAGCATACGTTCCTTAATAAATCACAAAGCAATATAGTCCATAGTTTGCAGTACAGTGTTTGTTTCTTATATGAAATCTGCTGACGCCAAGTAAACGTCCACTTACTGTGACCTACATGTCCCTTACTTGACACACTTGATCCAACATTTAACGTTATCTGAAGTCTAACCGGATCTTTGGTCCTCTAGATAACATTTTTAGTAAAGCATCATCGGTGTTAAGTATTTGTCCTGTGACCTTGTGTACTTATTCAACACTTTGCTCCATTGGTATGACCCGATTAGCTTGGTTCGACATCGTGTTTATCTAACAGATTGATTCACTCTAGGGTTAATGCGACATCGTGTTTATCTAACAAATTAATTCACTCCAGGGTTAGTGCAACATCGTGTTTATCTGACAGATGATTCACTCTAGAGTTAGTACGACATCGTGTTTATCTGACAGATTGATTCACTCTAGGATTAGTGCGACATCGTATTTATCTGACAGATTGATTCACTCTTGGGTTAGGGCGACATCGTGTTTATCTGACAGATTGATTCCCTCTAGTGTTAGTGCGACATCGTGGTTAACTGACAGATTGATTCACTTTGGGTAAATGCGACATCGTATTTATCTGACAGATTGATTCACTTTGGGTTAGTGTGACATCGTATTTATCTGACAGATTGATTCACTCTTGGGTTAGTGCGACATCGTATTTCTCTGACAGATTGATTCACTCTTGGGTTAGTGCGACATCGTGTTTATCTGACAGATTGATTCCCTCTAGTGTTAGTGCGACATCGTGTTTAACTGACAGATTGATTCACTTTGGGTAAATGCGACATCGTATTTATCTGACAGATTGATTCACTCTTGGGTTAGTTCGACATCGTGTTTATCTGACAGATTGATTCACTCTAGGATTAGTGCGACATCGTATTTATCTGACAGATTGATTCACTCTTGGGCTAGTTCGACATCGTGTTTATCTGACAGATTGATTCACTCTAGGGTTAGTGCGACATCGTATTTATCTTACAGATTGATTCACTCTTGGGTTAGTGCGACATCGTGTTTAACTGACAGATTTATTCACTTTGGGTTAGTGCGACATCGTATTTAGCTGACAGATTGATTCACTCTTGGGTTAGTGCGACCTCGTGTTTATCTGACAGATTGATTCTCTCTAGGGTTAGTGCGACATCGTGTTTAACTGACAGATTTATTCACTTTGGGTTAGTGCGACATCGTACTTATCTGACAGATTGATTCACTCTTGGGTTAGTGCGACCTCGTGTTTATCTGACAGATTGATTCAACATTGATTCACTCTAGGGTTAGTGCGACATCGTGTTTAACTGACAGATTTATTCACTTTGGGTTAGTGCGACAGCGTATTTATCTGACAGATTGATTCACTCTTGGGTTAGTGCGACATCGTATTTATCTGACAGATTGATTTACTCTTGGGTTAGTGCGACATCGTATTTATCTGAAAGATTGATTCACTCTACGGTTAGTGCGACATCGTATTTATCTGACAGATTGATTCACT
>NW_018406319.1:296989-319807 GCF_002113885.1 Mizuhopecten yessoensis
TTGGGTTATTGCGACATCGTATTTATCTGACAGATTGATTCACTCTTGGGTTAGTGCGACATTGTGTTTATCTGACAGATTGATGCACTCTAGGGTTAGTGCGACATCGTGTTTATCTGACTGATTGATTCACTCTTGGGTTAGTGCGACATTGTGTTTATCTGACCGATTGATGCACTCTAGGGTTAGTGCAACATCGTGTTTATCTGACAGATTGATTTACTCTTGGGTTAGTGCGGCATCGTGTTTATCTAACAGATTGATTCACTCTTGGGTTAATGCGACATCGTATTTATCTGACAGATTGATTCACTCTTGGGTTAGTGCGACATCGTGTTTATCTGACAGATTGATTCACTCTAGAGTTAGTACGACATCGTGTTTATCTGACAGATTGATTCACCCTAGGATTAGTGCGACATCGTATTTATCTGACAGATTGATTCACTTTGGGTTAGTGCGACATCGTATTTATCTGACAGATTGATTCACTCTTGGGTTAGTGCGACATCGTGTTTATCTGACTGATTGATTCACTCTAGAGTTAGTGCGACATCGTGTTTATCTGACAGATTGATTCACCCTAGGATTAGTGCGACATCGTATTTATCTGACAGATTGATTCACTCTAGGGTTAGTACGACATCGTATTTATGTGACAGATTGATTCACTCTAGGGTTAGTGCGACATCGTGTTTATCTGACTGATTGATTCACTCTAGTGTTAGTGCGACATCGTGTTTATCTGACAGATTGATTCACCGACATCGTGTTTATCTGACAGATTGATTCACCCTAGGATTAGTGCGACATCGTATTTATCTGACCGATTGATTCACTCTAGGGTTAGTACGACATCGTATTTATGTGACAGATCGATTCACTCTAGGGTTAGTGCGACATCGTATTTATCTGACAGATTGATTTACTGTTGGGTTAGTACGACATCGTATTTATCTGAGAGATTGATTCACTCTTGGGTTAGTGCGACATCGTATTTATCCGACAGATTGATTCACTCTTGGGTTAGTGCGACATTGTGTTTATCTGACCGATTGATGCACTCTAGGGTTAGTACGACATTGTGTTTATCTGACAGATTGATTCACTCTTGGGTTAGTGCAACATCGTGTTTATCTGACAGATTGATTCACTCTAGGGTTAGTACGACATCGTATTTATGTGACAGATTGATTCACTCTAGGGTTAGTGCGACATCGTATTTATCTGACAGATTGATTCACTCTAGGGTTAGTAAGACATTGTTTTTATCTAACAGATTGATTCGCTCTTGGGTTAGTAAGACATTGTATTTCACTAACAGTTTTATACACTCTAGGTAAATACGGCATAGCATTTCACTTACAGTTTGATTAACTGATGGGTAAGTACGACATTGTATTTCATTGAACGGTCCATTAACTATTAGGTTACTACAACATTGTATTTTACAGACAAATTGATTAACTGTTGTTCGGACGATATTGCATTTTACTGGCATATCGATTTACTGTTGGCTTAGCACGACAATGTATTTTTAATGGCAGATTGATTTACTGTTGGCTTAGCACGGCAATGTATTTTACTGGCAGATTGATTTACTGTTGGCTTAGCACGGCAATGTATTTTACTGGCAGATTGATTTACTGTTGGCTTAGCACGACAATGTATTTTACTGGCAGATTGATTTACTGTTGGCTTAGCACGGCAATGTATTTTACTGGCAGATTGATTTACTGTTGGCTTAGCACGGCAATGTATTTTACTGGAAGATTGATTTACTGTTGGGTAAGCACGACAATGCATTTTACTTGCAGATTACTATATCAATTTAGCGGGATATGGCCTCGGATAATAAATACCCTCAAACAACTTTGCTTAACGGACAAATAGAAAATCATATTTATATAAATTATTCCTTAGTTTTTAGATCACTAGACGCCAAAGTGCTGGTTTGTCTTGCGTTGTCTGTCATTGTCAACCTTCTTTTCGAAGGACTTCATTTTAGAAACAATACGGTATAAAGTCAAGATAGTCAGCTGCATTTCAATGAAGTAAATGTAAGAGATTAACTAATTCGTTCAAGTAAATTACGTTGACCCACTTCCAAGGTTGCATTGGTCATACAATGTATAAGTTAAAAACGTGTTATTGTTCAGAATTATAAACGTTAGAATCTTGTTATTTGGCAATCAAATGGATCAGGTGGAAACCGATTAAATTCGTCAAATCAATTAAGTGTGGAGGGATGCTATTTGGCATGTGCCTATTGATGCTGATGGAAACCCTGAACAGTACTCTTACGTCTAATTTAACTTTTTTAAGCAGTGTCTATTATTACATGTATAATGACAGTAGGATTTGTTCAAATACTTAATTCAATAAACAGAATATTTCTGATTAATCTGTATTACGGATATAGATTCGCAGGTGCGTAAAAGATGAAGTAACTTAAATCTTTTTCCGGCGGAGAGTTACCTCCCCTGTCAGGGTATTCATGTCTCATTTTGATTTCTCTGTACCTATAATTCTAAGATAGCAGCGTCTATACACCGTGGGATTAACAGTGAACACAGCTCCAAGTTCGACACCCGTGGATTATGTTTTTATTTGAGGTTATTGTTTTGCTCAAATACTCGAACTTCGAGCAAATAAAAGTCTACGTCATGCATCGCAAGCTATAATTTATATAGAACAATTCTTTGGAAACTTACAATATGACTTAATAGTGACCTTAGCACAGTTTCTTTCAGATTGATGGCATCGTTTATCTTAAGTAAGTACGTTAATGTAAACTACAGTGACAGTTCAACATCAACACAAAACGCTTGGCTTACCCTTGTGTTTATAATTCTCGAGAGTGGCGATAAAAAGCTATTCGTCTCCTATTCGTTTTCTCTCTCTCAGTTTTTAAACTATATGATGTATTTTTGGTTTATATGAATAACAAGTGTTAAGACTGTGTTATCACAAAGCTGAGGGGATTTGTACGCGAACACAGATTCTTTTATAATGATATTTATTTATTTTAAAAAACACACAAAAACACAGGTGCAAAATTATATTCCGGCCCTAACGGGAAAACCAAACTCTTCTACCCCTGCTAGTCACAAGATATCAACAGACGTTTATGTAGGATGTTTATCGGCTCCATAGAGAATGTAATAACATTTATCGGACATTGTTAATGGTTTCACGATTCCCAAGCAAACTTGATCAGATACTTGATCTATGGCGGAACAAATCCGACATCAGATACTGGAAAAAACTGTGAGATTGTGATCAGGCTGAAAACCCCCACATTGAGCTATTTGAATTTCGTTTGATAGATATTGACGGATTAATCGTAAGACTCGTCAAAGTAGAACAAGCATTGGGAAATTGTAGACCTTGTCAGACAAATTCAAAAACAAGATGTCTGAATTTAGTAAGTAGATGAATATTAACTAAACAGGTGTTCGACTGTTAAGTTCAAGAAGGCAGCACCAGTTATTTCATTATGTATCAGAGACGGAGGAGAACGAGGGATGGCTGAACGCTTCACCCATAGGTAAAAGCTAATAGCGGACGACATTAAGTTGATCGCATACATCGGATCAGCTGTAAGCGTCACTCTTATTGCTATCCCACGGCAGGGATCGTGAACACTGAGACACGATCCAGTACTTGTGTAAGGGATCAGAAGCCCTGCTTCAGAAGTTAGAGAGGCGAGCTGCCACGATGTCTAAAGGGGATTCGTAACCCAAAATATGATAGACAAATTAGTTATTTGTATTGGAATATCAACGGAGCTCTAGTATTGGATTATTAGACATTTCTGTTCCTATTTTGTTTCGGTACGTTTGACAATGTATGTCTTTGAGAACGTCTGAAAACGTTCATATATCAATACCGGGTTTTAAATGTAACTATATTTCGACTATCGTCCTTGACAAAAACTGTGAAATTAAAACATCAGTTTCCTGCGGATTACTTTAGTGCCACTTATATAAGGCACGATAAAATATTAAGGCTCAAAATGAATATATCTTTGAAAATGGCAGTGATATTTTCATGTTTAGCGCACATGATATACCCCAGACAAGTCTGTGTTTAATCAACGATACCAATGTGACAAAGTCTATACATTGTGAAATGATATTTCAGAATACTCTAAATGTTCTTAGAAATGGGGTTTATACCGATATATCGATACAATGTATTCCCCAAATATACGCATTTCAAATTCTAATTTCAAGGAAATTTATCGCGTACAGATGACACCAGCTAATTATCAAGGTTGCCGATAGGTAATTGTAAAACAGATGTTACCAACTATTGTCTAGGTACAGAAAAGTGATTGTAAACGTGCATAATAATGCTGACAACATTTACTCATTCGAAAACGTCAAGCATAGACGTTTTTAACAATGTTCCATCTTACAAACAAATACCATAATGTAGTATTTAGTATTAGTTATTGCTTATGTATATTAAAGTAAATATTGATTTGTTGTTACTGTTTCTGTTAGATCACGCTGTACCCGGTAACAAGTAAGGGGTGAAACTAGCGTTATAGTATCTCACACGAAAGTCTGTTTTTGTGAGTGTTCTCCTCTGCTATACCTGTTGTTTACAGGGTGTCTTAATAAGATAGTTACAACATTTAAATGGAAAGGTTCCCACCTGTGTGTATCAAACAGTTAAATTTTAAACTCAGACCACCGTGTTTTAATGCACGGACATGTCTACAGTCTATTCTAAAATTAAAAAATAGGGGGCTTGCCTGTCGCTTGGCAGAATTTTGAAAGAAATATCTTGCCTTTCCCCATACTGATAAAAATCAGTAAATTATACCGAATTGAAACTGCATCAATGGTGTTTATTGAATAGATAATAGTATCAGTACAACGAAACTGACAAAGTGAAAGATATATTCTAAGTTTGTGGTTCGCTTTTGCCACGCATAGACATGCTGTCAGCAAGTATCGTGCTGTATTAAACAAAACGTTTTATGTAAACGTCATGTTATTCGTGATGATTCACTAGTCATGATACACGAAAAAAATAAAATAAAAAAAATAACAGGCTTCCTGCACTTGTTGTCTCCCTGAGACTGAAAGTCATGAAAAGGTTTTGGATGGCTTGTATTATGTGTACATGGTTTGACTAGTCAATGGATCGCTTAAAAGCGATCACTCTCCAAACTTACATACAACATCGTGACATATTTTACGTACATTGTTTGCGAATGAAGTAAAACCTCGGTACATATGACCAAACTGATCAATCTTATTGAAGATGAAAACACCCGGCCAAACCAACATGTTTGCTTCTACTTTCAGCTCAGCGTGGAAGCGTACGTCTTGCGGAAGGTCCATCGGTGTCAGAGGGACGTCTGGAGATGTACTACAATGAACAGTGGGGAAGTGTGTGCGGGAAACACTTCACCCTTAACGAGCTAATAGTGTCTTGTAGACAGATGGGTTTCAGGTATGGTTATACTTACACTTTTTCTCATGGAATGGTAAGGATGTTTTAAAAGTGGAAGTTTCACTTTATTTCATAAAAAGATCAAGTTTTTTTATACTTATTTCATAAACAGGTCAAGATCATACTAAACTGTATTAACAGTTCAAAGTCATGCTAATCTCCGAAACCAGTGATGGCTCGAGTGAATCTTAGGAACGGTCAAGGAGTTTCAGTAATAGGTCAAGGCTGATTAATTCTATAAGTATGAGGATGTTAAATTGAATTTGATAAACAGATCAAGTATGTTTTACTGATGTTCACAAAAAAGTCAAGATTATGTATGTTTTCATGAACATGTAAAGAGTATGCTTAATCTCAAAATCAAAATATTGAGGGAATGTCGAATCTCTTTTATATCATTTTATGTCAGTTTGAAGCGAAACATTTGCAGTTCAACCTTCATTTACATAATAAATATATGTTCTTTAGAAATGTATTAATGGTATTGTATTGTTTTATTGTTATTTTTAGACAGGGGAGCTATGATTTCGGATTTAATGTGGGCACGGGACCGGTATGGGGCCCATTCTATTGCTCTGAGTCTAGGACCGAGAGTAGCCTGTTGGACTGTCGACATAGTATGGACGACGGTGATATAGAATGTAACCACGGACAGGATGTGTGGGTGGTCTGTCAGCCGGACACAGTGCCCACCACACCAAGTGCCGCCGAGGGTACGCTAATAACTTACTGAATGTGTTAGGTACTGAGTTGTAGATATGGATTATTGAGTATATTAACTGCATTAAAGCTTACTTCTATAGGTTTTAATAACAATAATTTTACATCACAAGTAATCAGCAATTCCATTTTAGTTGTTATACATGTATGTCATTTGTTTAAGTATGGTTTTCATGGTTACTATCTGTTACGAGAAAAGAGTCATACCATCAATTGCCATTCGTTTGGTTTATAAGCCTTTTGGATAACAAAAAACTAGTATTTGTTTCATCTTGAAAGTTTCATAATGTATTTTACGACCATCATGGACATGGTTTTCTGGCGACGGCCTCGGAGTAACTCAGGTTTTGTGTCTTTCCAGGTGATGTTCGTCTCATTAATACCAAGGACGGTACAGTCGGAGCTGGGAGAGTAGAAATCTACCACAATGATGTCTGGGGAACAGTGTGTGATGACAACTTTGATCAGGATAATGCACTTGTCGTATGTAGACAGTTAGGGTACAGGTAAGTCACGTGTCGTATGTAGACAGTAAGGGTACAGGTAAGTCAGGTTTCGTATGTAGACAGTTAGGATATAGGTAAGTCACGTGTCGTATGTAGACAGTTAGGGTACAAGAAAGCCACGTGTCGTTTGTAGACAGTTAGGGTACAGGTAATTCACGTGTCGTATGTAGACAATTAGGGTACAGGTCATCCACGTGTCGTATGTAGACAGTTAGGGTACATGTAAGTCACGTGTCGCATGTAGACAGCTAGGGTACAGGGCATCCACGGGTCCTATGTAGACAGTTAGGGTACAGGTCGTATGTAGACAGTTAGGGGACAGGTCAATCACGTGTCGTAGGTAGACCGTTATGATTCAGGTAATCCACGTGACGCATGTAGACAGTTAGGGTACAGGTCAATCACGTGTCGTAGGTAGACCGTTATGATTCAGGTAATCCACGTGACGCATGTAGACAGTTAGGGTACAGGTAATTCACGGGTCGTATGTAGACAATTAGGGTACAGGTAAGCCACGTGTCGTATGTAGACAGCTAGGGTCCAGGTCATCCACGTGTCGTATGTAGACAGTGAGGGTACAGGTAAGTCACGTGTCGTATATAAGCAGTGTACAGGTAATCCACGTGTCGTATGTGGACAATTAGGGTACAGGTAATCCACGTGTCGTGTGTAGACAGTTAGGATTCAGGTAATCCACGTGTCCTATGTAGACAGCTATGGTACAGGTCATCCACGTGTCGTATTTAGACAATTAGGGTACAGGTCATCCACGTGTAGTATGTAGACAGCTAGGGTACAGGGCATCCAAGTGTCCTATGTAGACAGTTAGAGACAGTTAGAATTCAGGTAATCCACGTGTCGTATGCAGACAGTTAGGATTAAGGTAATCCACGTGTCGTATGTGCACAGTTAGGGTACAGGTCAATCACGTGTCGTATGTAGACAATTAGGATACAGGTCATCCACGTGTCGTATGTAAACAGTTAGGGTACAGGTCAATCACGTGTCGTAGGTAGACCGTTATGATTCAGGTAATCCACGTGACGCATGTAGACAGTTAGGGTACAGGTCATCGACGTGTCGTATGTAGACAGTTAGGGTTCCGGTAATCCACGTGTCGTATGTAGACAGTTATGCTTCAGGTAATCCACGTGTCCTATGTAGACAGCTAGGGTACAGGTCATCCCCGTGTCCTATGTAGACAGTTAGAGACAGTTAGAATTCAGGTAATCCACGTGTCGTATGCAGACAGTTAGGATTAAGGTAATCCACGTGTCGTATGTGCACAGTTAGGGTACAGGTCAATCACGTGTCGTAGGTAGACCGTTATGATTCAGGTAATCCACGTGACGCATGTAGACAGTTAGGGTACAGGTCATTCACGTGTCGTATGTAGACAGTTAGGGAACAGGTAATCCACGTGTGGTATGGAGACAGTTAGGGAACATGTAAGTCACGTGTCGTATGTAGACAGTAAGGGTACAGGTAAGTCAGGTTTCGTATGTAGACAGTTAGGATATAGGTAAGTCACGTGTCGTATGTAGACAGTAAGGGTACAGGTAAGTCAGGTTTCGTATGTAGACAGTAAGGATATAGATAAGTCACGTGGCGTATGTAGACAGTTAGGGTACAGGGCAATCACGTGTCGTATGTAGACAGGTAGGGTACAGGTCGTATGTAGACAGTTAGGGGACAGGTCAATCACGTGTCGTAGGTAGACCGTTATGATTCAGGTAATCCACGTGACGCATGTAGACAGTTAGGGTACAGGTAAATCACGTGTCGTATGTAGACAGTTACGGTACAGGTAATCCACGTGTCGTATTTAGACAGCTAGGGTACAGGTAATCCACGTGTGGGATGTAGACAGTTAGGGTACATGTAAGTCACGTGTCGCATGTAGACAGCTAGGGTACAGGGCATCCACGGGTCCTATGTAGACAGTTAGGGTACAGGTAAGTCACGTGTCGTATATAAGCAGTTATATTGTCGAATGTAGACAGTTAGGGTACAGGTAAGTAGGTCATCCACGTGTCGTATGTAGACAATTAAGGTACAGGTCATCCACGTGTCGTATTTAGACAATTAGGGTACAGGTCATCCCCGTGTCGTATGTAGACAGTTAGGGTTCAGGTAATCCACGTGTCCTATGTAGCCAGCTAGGGTACAGGTCATCCACGTGTCCTATGTAGACAGTGAGGGTACAGGTAAGTCACGTGTCGTATATAAGCAGTGTACAGGTAATCCACGTGTCGTATGTGGACAATTAGGGTACAGGTAATCCACGTGTCGTATGTGGACAATTAGGGTACAGGTAATCCACGTGTGGTATGTAGACAGTTAGGGTACATGTAAGTCACGTGTCGTATGTAGACAGCTAGGGTACAGGGCATCCACGTGTCCTATGTAGACAGTTAGGGTACAGGTAAGTCACGTGTCGTATATAAGCAGTTATATTACTAGTAAGTCACGTTCCTTATATAGATATAACACAGGTAATGCACGTGTATAATGCAGACAGAGAACGTTTAAGTCGCGTGCGTATAGAATATAAATAGCTAGGATACAGGTAAGTCACATGTGTAGACAAAATGTAAGACACGAATGCCCGCCAACCCGCCCCCGAAGACGGTTAATTGCTGACAAGGAATCTTGTTGAAAAAGCAATATCTGACTTATGTATAGAAACAGTGTTATTAGCCTTGACATCATGAACCTGAACTCATCCAAGGTATTTTTATGCTTGAGCTTTGTATAAACGTTGATGACTATGAATCTCGAGGGGACGGTATNGTAGGGGGAACGGGGAAAGGAGATATGGAGGCGAGGGAACGGTAGGGGGAACGGGGAAAGGAGATATGGAGGCGAGGGAACGGTAGGGGGAACGGGGAAAGGAGATATGGAGGCGAGGGAACGGTAGGGGGAACGGGGAAAGGAGATATGGAGGCGAGGGAACGGTAGGGGGAACGGGGAAAGGAGATATGGAGGCGAGGGAACGGTAGGGGGAACGAGGAAATGAGATGTGGAGGCGAGGGAACGGTAGGGGGAACGGGGAAAGGAGATATGGAGGCGAGGGAACGGTAGGGGAACGGGGAAAGGAGATATGGAGGCGAGGGAACGGGACAAGATGAAACATACATGGGAAATACTAGTTTATATCGGATGGATGTGCATTTTAAGAGGTTAATACATAGAGTGAAACAATTATTATTTGATATGACATAAACTGATTTTCTTGACCTGTGCGTTAGATTAGTCGTACTTGCTCTGAAAAAGTCTTTATTGTTGCATAGCTATACTTATAGGTATGAGGTTCAAGATGCGTACTGGAATGGTCGGTCCAATAGTTTTCAATACTTTTCTTGTGTCCATCGTTCTGTTCGCCCTATATGTAACGAGGTATTTGTCACACCATTCACTTGCCAATAATCATAAATTGATAAAAACCGTAACATCATTTTAACGTTCTATCACTGTTGGCAGTGGTGCCATAACGGTTCGCGGAGAAGGGTTTTACGGCCAGGGAAGCGGACCAACATGGATGGATGACGTCAACTGTAACGGGGACGAGAGTCAGTTGGCAAATTGTCCCTTTGCGGGATGGGAAGTGGAAGACTGTTCTCACGGGGAGGATGTAGGAGTTGAATGTGAGACGTACGACGCTACCTCCACCACTACTACGCCAACACCACCTGATGGTGAAGGTATTGCCATTGATTATCCCGTGGTCACTTTCTAAATCCTAACATATAATGCTTCATTTACCTTGAACTTCATCAACCACAAGCGCCATTCACCATGTTTTTGATATTTAAGCAAATAACACAAGCGCTTAAGTAAAGATGAACAAGTGTTGTTACAATATTCTTTCAATATCCAGGTTAGCGACGCAGGCGTTCTAGGCCCCTTGTTTGCTACATGTATATACGGTATAACTCCCAAAATATTCCTGGTAATTCCTTAATAGATAAAGGAATTAATCCCTATTACTTAGATTAGTGCATACTTGGAACAATTTTCCGGAGTTTCCGGTTACCGCTTAACTCATTCACCCCTGTAACTGGATAATGAACTATTCCAACCTTTGTATTAGAAGAGTTCAAATGTGCACTCAGGGATGAATGAGTTAAAAAAATAATTCCAAAATAGACTAGACAGACAGTCGTTTATAAAGAATTCAAGGCTCCAATTGAAGCAGGGATTTGAGCCTCATGCAGAAGACCTTTTTAAATCTGAAATCAGAAAAAATGTCCATAATGATTGTAAGTGGCCGCGGAGGCCAAGTGGTTAAGGCGTCTGACGTTCTGCTACTTTGAGACCTACGTGGGGCAGTCGCAAGGTACTGGCCGTTGGTTTTTTTTATTCGGGAACTCCGACTTTCCTCCACCACCAAAACCTGGAACGCCCTTAAATGATCATATATGTTGATAAGACGTAAAAACCCCACAAAGTATGATATTTCATTTTTTTCTTCAACTAGGACAAATCCGACTGGTGAATGGCGACTCTCATTTTGAAGGCCGGGTCGAGGTTTACCACTCTGGATCCTGGGGCACAGTATGTGACGACGGATGGGACAACAATGATGCTATGGTGGTCTGTCGACAATTAGGATACGGGTAATTGTTTACATTAACCATAGGCCTGTATACCACAGTTGTATCGTCAATAGCTGGACAGCAGTCATATATGGCATTTTCAAGTAACCATAACAACAATTGCCAGGTTGGTGGTTTTTCTCTGGGAATTCCGGCTTTCCTCCACTACCACGTCCTCAAATGACCATAGCTGTTAGCAGGACGTAATACATAAATAAAACCATAGCAATAACAAAACAAGAAGTAATTAATAAAAAAGGGCGATTCAGAATATTTTCAAAATTATTGATATCAGTATTGAAATCAGCTGACTTATTTACCCAGAATTTGTACTCAAATTGAACTACTTTATTGATAAACCCCATTAAAACTATGCCATTTTATTATATGCGATCTTTATTTGTACAGTTTAAAGACTATAGTAAATCATCGCTCCACTTTTTTCCCATGCGGTTTCGGTTCCATCCCTCTTCCTTCAGGGTGGGTTGGTTGATAGACTTTTTAATAAAAAAAAAAAAAAAGAATAAATACGATCATTCGGATTGTAGTATTGAATGTAAACAGAAAGCTTTCCTATAGATTTTAGAAATGTTGATGTACAGAGAAGTACGATGTGACTGTAAGTGGTTGGGCATTTTACAATTTTAAGAGTTACAGGGTCTAACACGAACAGTTCACTTTTAATGTTATGGTTGCTTTTGTTGTTAATTGTATGTTCTAAACTAAAAGCAAGGAACTATTTCATCAAAATAATGAATAATGTAAACATGTAACAATCTCCGTTCATCACAATATTGTATTAATGACCCCCCCCCTCTCCCTACATTGAAATGTGCCTGCATATCTATTGAACTTCAACCACGCATGTCTTTATTGAACTTGAAGTTGGCATACATGTAACTTTCTTGAACTTGAAGAGTGCATATTTTTTTTAACTTGAAAAGTGCATGTCTTTATTGAACTTGAAGTTCGCATACATGTAACTTTCTTGAACTTGAAGAGTGCATATTTCTTTTAACTTGAAAAGTGCATATCTTTATTGAACTTAACGCGTGCATGTCTTTATTGAACTTGAAGAGTGCATGTCTTTATTGATCTTATAGCGTGTCTGAATAATTTTTAGGGGCGGTACATTCACGCGAGAAGCAAGCTTTGGAGAGGGAAGGGAGCCAACATGGATGGACGATGTGGCATGCGTTGGAACAGAGTCAAGATTAGATGAGTGTCCGTTTTCAGGATGGGGGATTGAGAACTGCGGACACAGTGAGGACGCGGGTGTCAGATGTACACCTCCGCCGTCAACACAGGAACCACCAACCACCACGCCACGAGGTAGATATTGTAACATATGTACTCGTCATGATTGTGAGAATCACGAATCAGCTGGTTTTCTGGAAAAAAGGAAATGCCATAATGAAATGCCACACAAATTGGATTTATATTTGTTCTTAATAACTTTCTTTTAAACGTACCAGATTTGAGGAAAAACAAAAGAAATCTTATTATTTTAATTCTAACTGTAGTATTCTATAAGAGTATAGCAACAATACTTTTGTCTGGGAACACGCTCTCCAGAAACTATATAATGTTTTCAAAACGATTGACGCGCTTCCTAAAAATACCCACATTTGTGATATTTTCACAACAAGCTCGACTGACACACATCTTAATGAGAGCTTAAAATAATTCAAGTTATCTGTAATGTTACAGGGATTTTTGAATACTTAATCCATGTGAAAATCCCATTTTGATCATCGAATATGTTTTACTTTATAGTCTCATATTTCAGAAAGTATCCAAAGATCAAACAGTTTTTGTGGACGATTTTAAAGTTATCCTGTGAATGGTTTTCAGAATATAATAGTATTATAATTTCTGATGATGATTTTGACGACAAAGTATAGCGACTTCAAACTGGAGAGATAATCATTTTACATAAGTAACGTCAAACCAGTTTGTTTGTTTAAACTAAGCGACGATTTTGGGATGGGATGGTATTTACGACGGCCCAAGCTATCGTATTGAGAGTCAAAGAAGGACTCTGCTCGTTTGAAAGGTGTTACTGCAAAATCCCTTACGGTAAAAATTACGACAAATCAAGTTCCATTTGAGGAGGCTCGACATTGTTTTGCAATAGCTTAGTGAAGTCTTAAAGAGATGATTAAAGACTTCTAATTTACATGTAGAAAAATATCCTTTCACTTAACATGCGCAATAGAATGCTTTTAGGTTAGATGCGTTTTAGAGAGTAGAGGAAGTACTTTCTTCTCTCGAAAATACTATTAAGGCACATGACCAGAAAGGCACACGGAAAACCGCATGGTGAGCACCTGAATATGAATTAGTCTTCAATTGAAGTTGTCTTATATATATTTGTTCTGTTTGTTATCGATTGTTAGCTGCATTGGGTACATATATATTACAACCGTGTTTCAGGAGGTGACGGGAGAGTACGTTTGGTAGGAGGGTCAAATGACCGAGAGGGGCGCGTGGAGGTGTTCCACGATAATGAGTGGGGGACGATCTGTGACGATTACTGGGACACTGTAGACGCTACGGTCGTGTGTAGGATGCTTGGATACACGTAAGTTCACTCATTGTGTATCATACTGCCTTCCATGTATTATATTTTATATTTGTAAACAATTTATCTTATTTTTGTTTTTGTTTTTATAAAAATGGATAAATACAGATATGTATGTATAATAAGCAGAGTAACGTTAACTCCATAGCTTCTTACGACATGCTTATACCAAGTCTCCATAAAGAAAAAGCTTAACACTAATAAATTATATTCAGGGATAGATTGTTTTACCTCATTTAGCAAGTTGCATAAATATTTCAAGGAAAAGTGCATAGAGCTAAAAAAAGGTCAAAGAGGGGTGTCATTTTAGGATTAATTGTATAGAAATGTTTTTATGCATTTCGGATTTTCATACAATCATAGCAAATGTGGTTGACACAAAGGTCCATTTGCCAACACCTGCTATAAGAAATATAAGTAAATAGTAAATTACGAAAAGGCGCGTTCAGCATAAGGAGTTCATGATCAGATAGTCTGATTTGAGGATGTTACCGACTTTCAGTCAAATAATTAATTACACTACACAATGATGAAGTACCTTGACTCTCCAGTGTCGTCTAGTACTGCTTTGATCAGCTTGAGAACACTACTGAACGCAACTGTAAACACTTGTAAGTTGTGAACTACGTGGATATTATGCATATGTTACTATACAAACTCAAATGTATGAGCTGATATTGTGACCAGTGATTAATTACTTTTCACACTGTTTTGCATTTATATACCTTAAGTAGATTTTGATAACGTCTGAGGGAACACCCTCACTACCACACAACATAGAGCTACACATGTAGACGCTACCAATCTAACTTTACAACTTATGGTTTTTTTTTGGTGTTTTAATGAATTGAGGAAGTTTTATATGTGGTGCTTTCTAGCATTTTTTTTTAACATTTGGCTACAAAAGATTGTTAATATGATTTATACAGCTGCTTTTCTCACAAATCAACATAGTTATAGTGAAGCTGTACGTTTTATGTGAAATGCATAGATGCTGTCTATTAATATGTCTTTGTAACACTTTACAGACATGACGTCCAAATTAAAGATAAGATTTGCATGCACATATGACAAATTTGCGGTCATGTAGATCATACAGATGAGACATAGATTATATATTTATTACAATGCATGTTCACCCTACTGAATCTTGCAGAGAAGGGATTCACAAGACAGAGGGCTATTTTGGTGCCGGAACTGGCCAGATTTGGTTGGACAATGTTCAGTGTACTGGAAGCGAGACAGACATTGGTTTGTGCGAACACAGAGGCTGGGGAATCGAGGATTGCGGTCATAGTGAAGATGCGGGTGTTATTTGCACAGGTACATCCTAACTGGTCACTCACTAGAGAGGACCAATACTTCCTGTTCACAAACAATACTCTGTCACTAAGTAACACTCAAGCACAATGTTTCTCTTTATTTCACTTAAAAATATTTTATTAAATCAAATGATTCAATGGGAATTGGGCAACAGGCTATGCGTATACAAGCCTTCTCCCTTGGGTTACATACATTTCAAACAATAACATAAATATAATTTATACATTAACATATTAGCACTGGCTTGGAACATGAAATAATACTTAATACTTAATACTTAATAGTCTCTATCTATCTCTGAACAAAGCAAAATTAAAAATTAAAAAATTAAAATTACTGAGGTAAAACAAATACAGTTTTTTTTCCTTTTTTCTTCTTTACATAGTAACCAGTATGTATAAAATATATTTCAAAACGGAAAGCCATGTGTGTATACTGCATTTGTAAATAATCATTTTTCATAAATTTTACAACATATATTAATATCAAAACCTGTAACATCTATTCAATACAGTAAATATCAAATATTATTAGTTGAATAATTTATAACACCAACTAGTTCTTCATCACCACTCCTACTCCAGATAACAATTATAACTGGGCAGCACTAAAATGTCCATACCCACCACCACCACTGTGTGCTTACCCAGTCATTGACAATCCCGAGCAGGAGCCGTGTTGAAGGAGTATTCATGTAGACATGTATACATACACAGTGGGACTAGAATTAAGTTATTTCAAAATCTGTTAGTAGACTCAATATATTTCTGAACACATACACAAATAGCAGAATTAGGATCATGACTAAGGTGGTTACTTTACCTAATTAGTATATTGATATTATTTACTTAATGTTTAATCAGGTTTAAGTCGAGATTTAAATGTAGGTTTAGTTGAATGTTAAGCTGCAAATGAGACAGAGAATCTAATAGAATTTGTCTTTGGGTTATATACCTAGAGCAGGATAGAAAGAAGTGATCCACATCTTCGTCATGGTTGCCACAGATACAGGAAGGACTATTAGTAAGATGGTCTCTAAAAAGATCAGAATTTAATTGACTTGCATGGTTTCTAAGTTGACATAAAATGACGTTAAAAGGTCTAGTCCCTCCATATTTAAAAGCATTTGTACATGTATCCTCAGCATTAGGAAGAATGGCATGATGGACGAGTTGCTTTTTAAGTTCACTTACCACCTCAAAGTATAATAATTACAATCGGATCTATTCCACCGAGACATCATACTAGGAAAGAAACTGTTAAAATATATACTAGTTCTGCAAATGGGTGTTTGAAATATACGTTGATGTCGGATATCATGAGTCACTAAGTCATTGTTTATAATATGTAAGGTTCAATGTTTTCAAACAGATAATTCGGGGTATGGCGGTTTGTTATTTAAAAAAAATAGCATAAGTTGCTGGTCATTTTCGCGTTTCTTTAGTGTATCCCATCCTAGTCCATTATAAATGACAGCATGACTGGTACCCCTACGTAATCCAGTAACTATTTTAGCAGCATCTAGCTGGATAGATTCAAAAAGATTGGATTCTGTCTGATTACAATTATTCCACAAAACACATGCATACTCAAGGTTTGGACGAATATAAGATGTGTATATTATTTCTAAAGATTTCCTGTCGAGCCTATACTTAAGTGATCTGAACAGATTCATTTTTTTTATATGATTTTTCATAAATAAAATTGATGTGGTCAGACCATGAACCATGACAATTAAGAAAAACTCCAAGATGTTTATGCTTTTTTACGATTGTCATAATGTTGTTAATGAATATAAGGTCAGGATGTAGTCCATCAGTATCATGTTTATTTAAAATTAGTAGGGCTTCTGTTTTGTTGGGATTAAAAAGTATACCCAATCTATTTGCCAACATAGATATTCTATTAAGATCATTATTTAAAATTTCAGCAGCAGCTATTTATCATTATCTATTAGCACAAATAATGAAGTATCATCAGCAAAAAATTAGACTGAATTTCTTTTTCTAAGTCATTAATATAAATACGAAATAGATATGGACCGAGGACCGAACCCTGTGGTACCGCAGCTGATAAAGTCTTCCATGAAGATTGAAATCCATCAATTACTACACGTTGCTGCCTATCAATTAAGTAATTAGAGAGCCAGTTAAGCACATTATCTCTAATGCCATACTTTTTTAATTTATATACAAGTCCATCATGCCAAACCCTGTCAAACGCTTTACTAACATCGCAAAAAACTAGTCTTGCTTCTTTTCTTCTATCAAGTTGTTTAAGTATCGTATCATATACTGTTAATAGCTGGTTCTCTGTAGAGTCTTCAGGGAGAAATCCAGATTATTTTTTGGAAATTATATTGTTTGTTGACTGATAATTGAATAGATATTTAAAAACTATCTTTTCAAGCATTTAACTAAATAATGGTGTGATAGAAATAGGTCCGTAATTAGATGGATCACTCCTCATCCCCTTGCCCTTAAATATAGAAGTACAACATTAGCATTTTTCCAGATTTGAGGTAAATAGCCAGATTCCAGAGATTTATTAAAAAGTATATGTGAAGGCTTAACAAGTGATTCAGATACACCTTTGATAAATTTAGGGTGAATTGAGTCAGGGACTGGGGCTTCTTGACATTTTTGAGATGGAGCTGGTCACATACATCTTGCTCAGTAATCATAATATTTGATGGTTGATGGGGGAAAGAAGGAATATTAGATGCGACGTCTTCAATAGTTTTATCAGTTGTAGAAATAGATGTGAAGAAAGAGTTAAATGATTCAGACTTATCTAAAGGATCTAATTTCAATTCGCCATTAATTTCCAAAGGATAATCAGTATCAGATTTGACTATTCGCCACAATTTTCACGGGGAAATGCTTTTGTCGGTAAGAGAGTTTTGTAATTTTGAAAGATAATTTTGTTTTGCATTTCTAATCATGGTAATAACTGTATTTCGTAGCTGTCTATATTTTCCCCATGAAGTGGGAGTATTAATTTGTTTAGCCTTTGAATGTTGTCTATTTCTCTGTCTCATTTTCAGGCGGATTTCATTATTCATCCATATTTTATCATTTGGTCTCATTACTACAGTCTCATGTGGTCTAAATTTGTCAATACATGTCTTTATTTTACTAGAAACAATTTCATTTAAAACTTCAATATTATCTGTGTTACTGAGCTCATCTTCCCAGTCAATTGCTGAAAGATAATGATTAGCATTAACAAAGTCTGCATTATCAAAATATATCAATGTATTTTTAAAAGCAGTTTTCCGAAGTGACTTGTATGAAATAGTTGCACTTATAGCACAGTGGTCACTAAAAGTTGGAGAATGAACAGCTACATTTAAGACTTTAATTGTATCATTTGTCAATATTATATCGAGGGGAGTTGATGATGTGGAGGTTATTCTAGTAGGTTCATTAATAATATTTTCCAATCCATATTTGGTCATTAATCTTTTAAGATGGGAATTAGGGATTAATTTCAACATATCCTGGTTAATATCACCGAGCGGAAATACACTTTTATTTAGATCACAGACTTTTTTTAAGGACTTCATCTAACTTGCTCCAGTAATTGGCTATAGAAACTGGAGCCCTGTATAAACACCCAACAAGTTTGTTTTGTAGTTTAATTTCTACCCATACAACCTCAACATCATCAGATTCAAGATCAGCTCTGCGTTTTGCATTAGTATTGTTTTATATATATATAAGAACACCTCCTGCTCGTCTGCGTCTATCATTTCGAAAAACAGTAGAAAATTTTTCAGTCAGAATATAATCATCTGCTATTGAAGTGTTTAGATGAGTCTCGCTAACACAGACAATATCACATTCTCCATCTTCAGCATCAATGATATCAATTTTGTTCCTTAGTGAACAAGTATTTATATGAAAGAGTGTAATATTGTCAGAAATATATTGGTCACTACTTGTATTAGGTCCTGGATTAGGATGCACATCTAGACATACCTGTAGGAGTATCCCTTTAACCGTGTATTGAAAGCTGATATTTACAATTGCTGAATTCAGAGACAGGAAGAGATCACAATATTGTAAATACATAGGTACATCTGATGCGGACCCCACAGGCTGGACACTGTACATGTACATCTGTTTAAAATCAATCATTATCGAATATGAAGAAAAACATGGAATGATATACACACGCCCAGACTATGGGTTCCGCAAGATGTAGATCTAACATGTAAAATAAATGCAATAATACGTCAAATAATGATTTGGAGTTCCAATCCAGTACTACTTGTAAGCTAATCATAGACATTGATATTGTTCGAAACGAATGTTTGTGCGGATACGGATTGTTATTGTTCGCACAATCGAGCATAAGTAAGAAATGAAAAATTAGTACAAAAAAGTAAACACAAAAACAAACAAGAAACATTACAGGTGTGATAAACACAATTTTTACCAAACGACAGCATATATGGTCCACGTGGAGAACATCTTGAGCCTGGTTTGATAACTTCATGACAGCTATATATAGACTTTCATGCTTTCAAAACGTTTGAGCGACTATGAGTAATACCAGAAACTATGCTCCTTACCATAGAATGGTATAGAGCGTTATAAACAGACATGAACTGAATGGCTCTGTACAAGAAAAGTTATGTATTTATGGTTCAGAAGCACTAGGCAGGTAACATAAATGCTACAACTGTAGCAATAACACGAGATGTTTTACTTGTATCCACATTTATCACTTCAAGTGGTCACCTACACAAGGCCAGTACTTCTGGTCGATACCAACAACCTACACACACGAATAATATTTCTGGTTGTCATCACACAACACAGTCATTTGGTCATTCTCCTGAAAAATAAAGCAAAACTCTGTTAATTTGAACCAAATAGATATCACACATATTATTGGACGTCGTCGATTGTTTGACGTTACAAGACGGAACACTACTGCGTTTCACATTTGCCTTAGGTTCGGTATTCTTCACCAGCCTATATGTTTGTTTGGTGTAACATGTACACGATTCCTATTAAGATCTATTTTATTGATACAGGTGGTGGCGGGGAAGGGGGTGTTAATATACGTCTGGTGAACGGTAACGCTGATTCCGGGCGAGTGGAGGTATTCCACGACGGTCGCTGGGGAACAGTTTGCGACGACTCATGGGATGACAATGATGCTGCTGTTGTTTGCCGGATGCTTGGACTAAGGTATGTATCTTTTTGTCCATAGAGCCGGCAAGTATTATAAGTCGAGAAAGAAATCAGACTAAGCTAAAGTATAACAGGATATGTAGATAATTTGATCAATTAAAAATCAACGCTTAGGAACACGTTACAACAATTGCTTTCTCCGTAACAGCTTTGTCTATTACCCCCTAGGATGTGATTATTTGTCATTACTTTAAGACTACATGTATTTAAAACGTTTTCAAACTTATTGGCGAATCGGTCGAGTGGTTAACACTCCGGCCTTCCACGCATGCGGCCGGGGTTCGATCTCTGAAGTCATTGTACGCGTGAATATTCAAAGAAAGTGTTTTTCTTCTGCCACACAACTCTAACTACAAATGTACCAAGGTGGAGTATACATTGATCGGGGTGGAGTTGCGGTAACTGTGCTGTAGCATTCAAGTGAGTTGGCACTGTGAATGATGCCGCTACAAACAGAACACATTATATCTCCAGTACATAGGGAGATATTAGCCAGGTGGCATAGGACTAGTAGTAAGCGCCTGATATGACAGCTCATGCCAATTCTCTCACATTGTATTGATCAATGTAAATGCTAATTGTATTAATTGTTATATCTATGTGCGGTAAAGCGCTTTAGAGTGGCTTATGTTAGCTAGATAGGGTGCTATCAAATATTGTATATTAGTATTATTGTTTATTAATTTAAGTGTAGAAAACAATACTCAACAACTTACATGCTTAAAATAGGACTCATCTATCATGTAACCTAATTGCAAAGGGTTCTGGTGATATTAATAGTATTAATTAGTTGACATATTAAGTCAATATTCAACATTAGTATACTGCAAAAGGTATGACGATAAATGTGAATCAGGATATCAGATGCTGGAATCCATTATTTTAATTACAATATTTGAAACATGGCAGAACACAAATAATTTCCTATATTGAGCGTTGGCGAGAAAAAAATCAAATCTTATGGAGTGAGATTCTTCAAAGTCTAACCCTCGATTTGAACGAACATCAGACTAGACAACCGAGAACATTACCTTGTGTTACAATCCATTTAGAACAAAACTATCTTTCAATAAATTAAGCCCTGATACAACATAAACATAATTTGGATTGAATGAACTTGTAGATAATTGCAACAAACATAAAAATACATATTATTTAATATAGATGATACTGTAACTATGTGCCTTGTTGTTCAGCTTGCCAGGAGTGGCTCACAGGGAAGCTGCCTTTGGCCAAGGTGTAGAACCCACATGGATGGACGACGTGCAATGTACGGGAACAGAGTCGTCCATATTCGACTGTACGTTTGGTGGATGGGGAGTGGAGAACTGCGGACACAGCGAGGATGCAGGAGTGAGCTGCGGAAGCAGTGGTGGCAGTGGTGAGCTTGCTTGGCATACACAAGTTTGGATTCAAATTACCAGAAGGGTTCACTCTGATTTTCAGTATTTCAAAGTGCACAAATTATTAAAAGGCAATATTTTAAATATCTTCCCCATTCTTTTCATTCCAGTAGACATACGTCTTGTGAATGGCCCGACAAGACACGAGGGAAGGGTTGAGGTGAATCATGATGAGCGCTGGGGTACAGTTTGTGATGATGGATGGAACAATGCGGATGCCATGGTTGTCTGTAGGATGCTGGGATACAGGTGATTAAAATGCACTCATATAACGTTGGATGGATGTTGATATTGTAATAGTAATACATATGATTATTTTCGGGTTTTGTTGCGCTCTAGCGGTTTTTGGAGGATGAATGTTCATCAATCGAAGTATGGCAACAACAAGGACTAGTTATCAGTTTGTGGGAGATAGTACCAAGGACTGGTTATCAATATGTGGGAGATAGTACCAAGGACTGGTTATCACTATGTGGGAGATAGTACCAAGGACTGGTTATCAATATGTGAGAGATAGTACCAAGGACTGGTTATCTGTCTGTGAGAGATAGTACCAAGGATTGGTTATCTGTCTAAGTGAGATAGTCCTAAGGACTGGTTATCTGTCCGAGGAAGATAGTACAAAATACTGGTATCTGTCTGGGGGAGATCGTACCAAGGACTAGTTATCTGTCGGAGGAAGATAGTACAAAATACTGGTATCTGTCTGGGGGAGATGGAACCAAAGACTGCAAATCTGTCTGGGGGAGATCATACCAAGGACTGGTTATCTGTCTGGGGTAGATAGTACCAAGGACTGGTTATCAGTCTGAGAGAGATAGTACCAATGACTGGTTATCAGTCTGAGAGAGATATTACCAAGGACTGGTTATCTGTCTGAGAGAGATAGTACCAATGACTGGTTATCAGTCTGAGAGATATAGTACCAATGACTGGTTATCTGTCTGTTGGAGAGAGTAACAAGGACTGGTAATCTGTCTGAAGGAGATAGTACCAAGGACTGGT
>NW_018406319.1:323973-370180 GCF_002113885.1 Mizuhopecten yessoensis
CGAGATAGTACCAATGACTGGTTATCTGTCTGTTGGAGATATTACCAAGGACTGGTTATCTGTCTGAGAGAGATAGTACTAAGGACTGGTTATCTGTCTGAGAGAGATAGTACCAAGGACTGGGAGAGATATAGTACCGAGGACTGGTTATCTGTCTGAGAGAGATAGTACCAATGACTGGTTATCTGTCTGTTGGAGATAGTACCAAGGACTTGTTATCTGTCTGTGAGAGATAGTACAAAGGACTAGTTATCTGTCTGAGAGAGATAGTACCAAGGACTGGTTATCTGTCTGAGAGAGATAGTACCAAGGACTTGTTATCTGTCTGAGAGAGATAGTACTAAGGACTGGTTATCTGTCTGAGAGAAATAGTACCAAGGACTGGTTACCGGTCTGAGAGAGATAGTTCCAAGGACTAGTTATCTGTCTGCGGGAGATAGTGCCAAGGACTGGTTATCTGTCTGAGGGAGATAGTGTTAGGTACTGGTAATCATTCTGTGGGAGATAGTACCAAGGACTTGTTTTCAGTCTGAATGAATATATTGAAGTACAATTGAATAAGGACTATTATTAAAATTAAAATTAATTTTCAGTTTGGTTATGAGTCAGAGGGAGATAATGTCAAGGACTGTTTATAAGTCAGAGGGAGATAGTGTCAATGACTGTTGATTAGCTAGAGGGAGATAGTGTCAAGGACTGTTTATTAGTCAGAGGGAGATAGTGTCAAGGACTGTTTATTAGTCAGAGGGAGATAGTGTCAATGACTGTTGATTAGTCAGAGGGAGATAGTGTCAANGAGGGAGATAGTGTCAAGGACTGTTTATTAGTCAGAGGGAGATAGTGTCAATGACTGTTTATTAGTCAGAGGGAGATAGTGTCAAGGACTGTTTATTAGTCAGAAGGAGATAGTGTCAAGGACTGTTGATTAGTCAGAGGGAGATAATGTCAAAGACTGTTTATTAGTCAGAGGGAGATAGTGTCAAGGACTGTTTATTAGTCATAGGGAGATAGTGTCAATGACTGTTGATTAGCCAGAGGGAGATAGTGTCAAGGACTGTTGATTAGTAAGAGGGAGATAATGTCAAAGACAGTTTATTAGTCAGAGGGAGATAGTGTCAAGGACTGTTTATTAGTCAGAGGGAGATATTGTCAAGTACTGTTTTTAAGTCAGAGGGAGATATTGTCAAAGACTGTTGATTAGTCAGAGGGAGATAGTGTCAAAGACTGTTTATTAGTCAGGTTACCGGTCTGAGAGAGATAGTACCAATGACTGGTTATCGGTCTGTTGGAGATATTACCAAGGACTGGTTATCTATCTGAGAGAGATAGTACCAATGACTGGTTATCGGTCTGTTGGAGATATTACCAAGGACTGGTTATCTATCTGAGAGAGATAGTACCAATGACTGGTTATCAGTCTGAGAGAGATAGTACCAAGGAGTAGTTATCTTCTGTCTGAGAGAGATAGTACCAAGGACTTGTTTTCAGTCTGAATGAATACATTGAAGTACAATTTAATAAGGACTTTTATTCAAATTAAAATCAATTTTCAGTTTTAAGGGTTGGTTATGAGATAGTGTCAAGGCCTGTTTATAAGTCAGTGGTAGATAGTGTCAAGGACTGGTTATTAGTCAGAGGGCGATAGTGTCAATGACTGTTGATTAGCCAGGGGGAGATAGTGTCAAGTACTGTTTTTAAGTCAGAGGGGGATAGTGTCAAAGACTGTTTATTAGTCGGAGGGAGATAGTGTCAAAGTCTGTTTATTAGTCAGGTTACCGGTCTGAGAGAGATAGTACCAAGGACTTGTTTTCAGTCTGAATGAGTACATTGAAGTACAATTTAATAAGGACTTTTATTCAAATTAAAATCAATTTTCAGTTTTAAGGGTTGGTTATGAGTCAGAGGGAGAAAGTGTCAAGGACTGTTAATAAGTCAGAGGGAGGTAGTGTCAAGGACTGTATATTAGTCAGAGGGAGAGATTGTCAAAGACTGTTTATAAGTCAGAGGGGGATATTGTCAAGTACTGTTTATAAGTCAGTGGTAGATAGTGTCAAGGACTTTGAAGTACAATTGAATAAGGACTATTATTAAAATTAAAATCAATTTTCAGTTTGAAGGGTTGGTTATGAGTCAGAGGGAAATAGTGTCAAGGCCTGTTTATAAGTCAGTGGTAGATAGTGTCAAGGACTGAGATAGTGTCAAGGTCTGTTTATTAGTCAGGTTACCGGTCTGAGAGAGATAGTACCAAGGAGTAGTTATCTTCTGTCTGAGAGAGATAGTACCAATGACTGGTTATCGGTCTGTTGGAGATATTACCAAGGACTGGTTATCTGTCTGTTGGAGATATTACCAAGGACTGGTTATCTCTCTGAGAGAGATAGTACCAAGGAGTAGTTATCTTCTGTCTGAGAGAGATAGTACCAAGGACTTGTTATCTGTCTGTGAGAGATAGTACAAAGGACTAGTTATCTGTCTGAGAGAAATAGTACCAAGGACTTGTTATCTGTCTGAGAGAAATAGTACCAAGGACTTGTTATCTGTCTGAGAGAGATAGTACCAATGACTGGTTATCTGTCTGAGAGAGATAGTACCAAGGAGTAGTTATCTTCTGTCTGAGAGAGATAGTACCAATGACTGGTTATCGGTCTGTTGGAGATATTACCAAGGACTGGTTATCTGTCTGAGAGAAATAGTACCAAGGACTGGTTATCTATCTGAGAGAGATAGTACCAAGGACTGGTTATCAGTCTGAGAAAGATAGTACCAAGGACTGGTTATCAGTCTGAGAGAGATAGTACCAATGACTGGTTATCAGTCTGAGAGAGATAGTACCAAGGACTTGTTTTCAGTCTGAATGAATACATTGAAGTACAATTTAATAAGGACTTTTATTCAAATTAAAATCAATTTTCAGTTTGAAGGGTTGGTTATGAGTCAGAGGGAGATAGTGTCAAGGACTGTTTATTAGTCAGAGGGAGATAGTTCCAATGACTGGTTATCAGTCTGAATGTGATAGTAAAAGGACTGGTGTTATTACTCGAAGGGTGATAGTAACAAGAACATTTTATGAGTCTGAGGGTTACAGTACCAAGGACCGGATATAAGTCTGAGGAAAAAGTACCAATGACTATTGACATGTGTATCAGTGATACAGTTGAACCGATATTTATTGAAAGTGCCTATGGTACCTGGGCGAGGTTATCATTTATATATCGATCGTACAACGTGTGTAAACTTGTTGTCAACATTCTTGTCGATAGTACTATTATTAGGTATGAGTTTGGTTTAAAGCATACTTTATTAGATTACCAAATATGGCAAAGGTAAGGACATTGTTGATAGTTCTTTTACTTGGGAAGAGTCTGATATAAGACAGCCATTGAGAGTTCTATATTTGGTATTGGTTTGTCGCAGGGGATAGAGATATTCATTGATGTTACATTTGTTTAATGAGTGTCTAATCGAAGACTGAAAACACGGTTGTGATATCATCCATTGTCTTTTTAGGTTACCTGATCATAGGTCATGGTAACCTATTGTGATAGTCTTTTGTCTGTCGTCGTCCGTCGTCCGTCGTGCGTCGTGCGTTAACTTTTCCTTGTAAACACGAAAACTTTAGTAAATGTTAACCGAGTTTGATGAAACTTTGTATGCAGCCATATATCAATAAGATCTCGCACGAATTCGAAAATGGGAATTATTCGACAGTAATTAACAGAGTTATTGCCCTTTGTAATATTATTATTATTGGACCTTGTGAACACGAGTACTTGAGTAAATGTAAAATGAGTTTGATGAAACTTTGAATGCAGGCATATATCAATAAGACCTCGGACGAGTCCGAAAATAGGAATTATTCGACGGTAACTTACAGAGTTATTGCCCTTTGTAATAATATTATTATTGGACCTTGTGAACACGATAACTTGAGTAAATATCAACCAAGTTTGAAGTTTGATGAAACTCTGTAATTAGCCTTATATCAATAAGACCTCGGATGAGTTCGAAACTGGGAATTATTCGACAGTAACTTACAGAGTTATTGCCCTTTGTATTAATATTATTATCGGACCTTGTGAACACAATAGCTTGAATAAATGTTAACCGAGTTTGATGAAACTTTGTATGCAGCCATATATCAATAAGATCCCGGACTCTAAATGGGAATTATTCGACGGTAACTTACAGAGTTATTGCCCTTTGTAATAATATTATTATTGGACCTTGTGAACACGATAACTTAAGTAAATATCAACCAAGTTTGAAGTTTGATGAAACTCTGTAATTAGCCTTATATCAATAAGACCTCGGATGAGTTCGAAACTGGGAATTATTCGACAGTAACTTACAGAGTTATTGCCCTTTGTATTAATATTATTATCGGACCTTGTGAACACAATAGCTTGAATAAATGTTAACCGAGTTTGATGAAACTTTGTATGCAGCCATATATCAATAAGATCCCGGACTCTAAATGGGAATTATTCGACGGTAACTTACAGAGTTATTGCCCTTTGTAATAATATTATTATTGGACCTTGTGAACACGATAACTTAAGTAAATATCAACCAAGTTTGAAGTTTGATGAAACTCTGTAATTAGCCTTATATCAATAAGACCTCGGATGAGTTCGAAACTGGGAATTATTCGACAGTAACTTACAGAGTTATTGCCCTTTGTATTAATATTATTATCGGACCTTGTGAACACAATAGCTTGAATAAATGTTAACCGAGTTTGATGAAACTTTGTATGCAGCCATATATCAATAAGATCCCGGACTCTAAATGGGAATTATTCGACGGTAACTTACAGAGTTATTGCCCTTTGTAATAATATTATTATTGGACCTTGTGAACACGATAACTTAAGTAAATATCAACCAAGTTTGAAGTTTGATGAAACTCTGTAATTAGCCTTATATCAATAAGACCTCGGATGAGTTCGAAACTGGGAATTATTCGACAGTAACTTACAGAGTTATTGCCCTTTGTATTAATATTATTATCGGACCTTGTGAACACAATAACTTGAATAAATGTTAACCGAGTTTGATGAAACTTTGTATGCAGCCATATATCAATAAGATCCCGGACTCTAAATGGGAATTATTCGACAGTAACTTACAGAGTTATTGCCCTTTGTAATAATATTATTATTGGACCTTGTATATACGATAACTTGAATAAATGTTGACGGAGTTCAATGAAACTTTGTCCGGTAATTATTTGACGGTAACCTGCAGAGTTATTGCCCTTTGTCATTATATTATTATTTGTCCCTGTGATGTTGATTGACATTACACAAGAATAGATGTAAATTCATGTGGTACACCTTTTTTTTTCATTCATGACGCATTTTTGCTACTAACAAGGTGCTATTAAAATTTTGTGCCTTATTTAATAAATCATTGATTTACGCTTTTACTTGTTTCTTTTAACCAAGAACAGAAGACATACAGTTACCAAGTTTGGCGATGTATATACCAAAAAATATTTCATCACATTCAAAATCCAACACCTAGAATACTGTACTAGCGGTGTATATATCCGTGGAATTCAACACATTAAAACTTCAAAAGCTAGAGTACTGTTCCAGCAGTGTACATATCCGTGATTTTCATTACATTCAAATCTCAACAGCTAGAATACCATACCAGCGGTGTATACATACAAGTGTAATATTCACTTTCTCCTTTTCAGACAGGCCAGAAAAATGCTGCTTTAATCGAAAATTTCCAAATGCCACTTGAAGCACCATCAAAGAAAACCTTCTTCTTAAGCGCCCATTAATGTTGAATGAGTTGTAAAACTGACCTCCTAAATGTCAGAGGATAAAATGCCATATGAACACATGTAAACTTCACAGCGATGAAAATCATGCATGCGGTATGCATGATTGTGGTAATAGGTTCACCTTATAATGTCATATACGTTTAATGGGTCAGTGAACACCAATAAAGAGTCAGCATAAGAGGCACTCAGATCAACTCTTCGGCTTATATCCATTACATACATGTACATATGCATTACTGTTTGGTGCGGGTATTGTAGTAGACACACTTTTTATATGTATTTTTATTTTGTGAGGATTCTTGTCCTTTGCGTACTGGGAGATATAATATATACATGTAATTATATCTGGTAATGATGGTTCGTTATTTACATCAACGCCGTTTCTAGTGGGGGCGTTGGCAGAGCATATAGCGAAGCCCATTATGGCGAGGGATCGGAGCCAACCTGGATGGACAACGTGGACTGTACTGGAGGCGAAACGAGTTTATTTGACTGTCCCTTCCCAGGCTGGGGTGTGGAAAATTGTGGACATAGCGAGGATGCTGGTGTATCATGTTTAGGCTCAAATGGTGAGATAGTTTGCTATTTTCTGCATCATAAGAAAACTTTAAATCTGTCCAAAACATAACTGATACATCATTTTAAAACTTTTTTCGTGGCAAGTCGACACCGACACTCAAAGTTTATAATTATCAACATAACGTCATTCAAATGGCTTTTACACTCTTGAATGTTTTTGCCGACCTTGGATGTCAAAACATCGTATGATGCTGTGTATGTCATATTTGGAATATTGTATATAACAATATATTGTACTAAACAAAGATACAATCACCCATGTTTGTGTAACATTCATCTGTGGTAAATTCTTCTGCTAGAGTTTTTAGTACCCGCGTTGTGGAGTAACCTTGATGGACATAGTGATATATTTTGAGTAGCGGACACCCCTCCCCTTCCACATGTGTTTGCCCCTAGTATCACCGATGAGTCCGAGAAGAACGAAGCTTTAATTAATTCCGGCATATTGTATCTAGCACTAATTGTCTGAGGTGCAATCACCTGTGATGGTGTGTGTTACGCTCATCATGCAATATATTATTGATTTTATAGGCGGTCGACTGGCTTTAACGATCACCACAGGTTATTGCTAAATATTCATTTTGCTTAGACTTATCAATATTTTCATGCTTCAAATTGATTTAAATAATTTAAAACCTGTTCCTGCTCAATATCAGCAGATTTATTATATAACGATGCACCACAACTACCGTAGTCTCTATCTCTACTAACACCACTTAATATGTCAATTTCTTGTGTTGTTTCGACGTTCATGTTACTAAGTTGTCACTAACTGTTCCCGTTAAACTATTCCATCAGCCGTACCACTTACTATATTTACTATTACCATTATATTACAGCGACCACCTCGCCGCCCGTTTCCACGACGACTCCAAGCGATAGTAACGGAATGGAAGGATCTATCCGCTTGGTCGGCACTGGCAGCAGTGACACAGTAGGGCGGGTGGAGATCTATCACAGTGGACAGTGGGGAACTGTGTGTGATGATGGCTGGGACAAGAACGATGCACTTGTCGTCTGTAGACAGTTGGGACATGGGTAATATATAGTTCAGGTGTCATTTATAGACAGCTAGTAGATCGTAATCATGTATTGTTTACATGTAGGCTGTAGGCAGTTAAAGGATTGTTTTCACGTGTCACGTACAGTGAACAGTCCTTTATTCTTAAGGTCAGGGTCAGTTAACATATTTAGACAATGTGACCATAAAAGAAGATAAACAAATGTGGTATTTATGAGGTTGCCTGGATAAATGTGTTCCAAAAACAAATAATGATAGAGATTACTCCAACCCTTCACATGTATGTCTCCCGTTTTAGTAGGAAAATATCAGCTTGTCAACCCCCTCGTGCCGATTAGCAAACTCTCTAACCCTTGGGGTGATTTGTTTGGTTGTCTAACCCTCGGCAGAGCCTCGGGTTAGACAACCAAAAAATATCATCCCTCGGGTACGATATTTCTCTGTCACACCCTCAAGGTAGGGGAAGATTCTATTGGTCATTTATAGTAGTAATCTTTCTATCTATTGTAAGATTGCATGCTTTGTACACATGTGTATATAAGTATATACTAAGTCGCTGAGGAATAGAAAGTTCATCCTATATAGTCAAGTTGGTTAGGTCAAAGATTAATATGCTAATTCCTACAAATCATATAACTTAAAACCTAAAGATTTGAAAGACCACGTGTCACGATGTTGATCGAATGCATTTAGATTTGAAAAAAAAAATCTAATGAACCTTGCTAAACGAGAGCAAGAGTAATGTTAATAACCAAGTAGCTAGCTAGAGTGCATGCTGGTTATTGTGTTACTTCAATAGGACCTGCACCCTTCTAGCAGGTCAAATTATCATATAAGTCCAGTACTACAAATGACTGCTCAGCTGTATACTAGGTCTGAGATCACTAGTTTCTGGGCTTTACAGCCTGAGTGTGAGCGCCAGACAGATGTGTATGTGTACTAGGTCTGAGATCACCAGTTTCTGGGCTTTACAGCCTGAGTGTGAGCGACAGACAGATGTGTATGTGTACTAGGTTTGAGATCACAAGTTTCTGGGTTTTACAGCCTGAGTGTGAGCGACAGACAGATGTGTATGTGTACTAGGTTTGAGATCACCAGTTTCTGGGCTTTACAGCCTGAGTGTGAGCGACAAACAGATGTGTCTGTGTACTATGTCTGAGATCACCAGTTTCTGAACTTTACAGCCTGAGTGTGAGCGACAGACAGATGTATATGTGTTCTAGGTCTGAGATCACCAGTTTCTGGGCTTTACAGCCTGAGTGTGAGTGACAGAGAGATGTGTATGTGTACTAGGTCTGAGATCACCAGTTTCTGGGCTTTACAGCCTGAGTGTGAGCGACAGACAAATGTGTCAGCAACCTGATCTGATATTTAGTAAAATGTTGCATTCTTTGATTTCTTAAGATAAAGTAATTTTACTGACACATTTTGTCTATATAAATACTCTATTGCTATATTTTTGCTTTATCACAGGGATGGTAAACCAATGCCACAAGCTCGCTACGGGGAGGGGACTGGACAAATATGGATGGATGATGTAGGTTGCACTGGATCTGAAACCACCCTATCTGACTGTTCCTTTCCTGGCTGGGGTGTGGAGAACTGTGGTCATGGGGAAGATGCGGGTGTCGTCTGTGAAGAAGTTGAGGAACCGTTATGTGAGCAACTCTTCCTTCAACACACTATCTTCATTTCTATTAATTCTCAGAAATTAAAATGAGGATCATCTTGTGCAATGATTAACGAAAGTTGCATTCGATATGAAAGTTTAATGGAAATAGGAGAACATATCAATTTTAAAAACCAGAAGCTGTAACATTGGTCATTTTGAAAGAAAAGTTGACTTTTGATAAAAAAAATCACTTTAGTAAAACCAACTTTCATTAAAACACAGCAAAAATAGAAAAAAAAGTCAGGGCCAAATCAGTATCCGCGGCGGGCATATTTGCTATTTGGTTGGAAGAGAAAACGTAACGCAAATTTGCACCTAGTTCAACTTTTATTAATATCCGATCGATAGGTTCTGACAACATCTGGAAATCAACAAGAAATATAAATGATAATCATCTTTAAGTATGATGATAATATTTTCTGTATCTGATAGATTGTTATGTCCCTAATTGTTCAATAGGTACACATTGTTAGCTTTATGGTTTAAAGGACAATCAAATAAAAAAAAAATGTCTCGTTGACTAGTAGGAACTACGCGGCATTTATGTACTGTCATATTGGTTTTCTGAAGTATCAAAAGACCACAGTCCAAACAATTATAATTCAAGTTATTCTGAGGCTCTCTTGCAGAACGTGATGGCGTTGATAGCTTTTGAGCCGCTGTTCATAGAAAAAAAACTTTCATACTTAAGCTCAGTATAAACAGGATTTGCAATGATATGAAATAAAAACATAGTTATGATATAATCTTTCAAGTTATTTATCACTTGAAGGAGAGAAACTATCGTATAGGCATCTGCATATATATTTAATTAAAGTCTTGCCTTTTGATAAAAACTTCAAGGTATTTTTGAATCTTATTAAAATCAATGTTACTGTATATATTCATCATATTATTTAAAATGAATGCATAATTATCATATTTATATTAAATCTATAATACTTTTAAAACTTCTAGAAAGTTTACTGCTTCTCTTTGCCCACTGATAAATTCGAGAAGTCAAACGCATATTGTCCATCTGTTGTTTTCCACTGCTTCACGATTATTTGTGACTTCCGGTATCCCCCGCGACATTACTTGGTGTGTAACGTCCAACCCCCATTCTAGTTGCTCGTAGTTGTAACGTAGTAATACATGTAAAATGCCGATCTCCCCATATCGCCGCAACTAATACTGATCATAGCATGGAGTCTTATCACTTAGTGAAAGTTCCAAAGGGAAGTCCAGAAAAACCTTTCAACAGTAGTTTAGACCAAATTGGATTTTCCTTTTGTTTGCCCTCAGCATCATCGCTGATTCCTATAAAGACGAAACAGCTGTATGATGCAATGCAATTCATTTTGGCATGCAGTGTCAATTTTCAAATTATAATGTCCAATCACCTGGGTGTGTCTGATTCGATCATCCTCAATACACGACCATAATTTAATAAAAGTTATTAGAGAAAATAAACAGTATTACGTCATATGTACATACCTATTTCATCTTTATATTTCTGTTTTTCTGCGTGCCTATACCATAAACAATCTGTTCTGTGTAAAGTTGAAGGCATTCGACTCGTTGACGGCAACATGACTAGAGAAGGACGTGTGGAGATCAACAGAAACGGAACTTGGGGCACCATTTGCGACGACGACTTCGATGATAAAGCGGCGCGAGTTGTCTGCCGCATGTTAGGACGGTAAGACTGTAGGACATTATTTGTTTGTTCCGTTGTTTAGAGTTATAGTAATTCAGAAAAGTAAGATAGATTATGGGATTGTGAATCTTCTTTCGTGTGAAAGACAAGGAATTGTAAAAAATATTCTATCTTCTATCATCAAATGTATCTCATTTTCCAAATGTTAAATTGTTAAACGTTACAAAATATGTATTTGTACCATATGAATAAGTTTGAAATTCTGTGAGAACTTAAATGACTTGTGGTTACATTTTCTTGTTTAAAGTTCCTTAACAAGAGGAGATTTATGTTATCAGGAGTGGCGGAACATATTTTGCCGAAGCTGCGTTTGGTCCGGGATCCGGACCAATCTGGATGGATGATATACGGTGCAGCGGTACAGAAGAGACTCTTTTCCAGTGCCGATTCCGCGGATTCGGTGATACCAACTGTGGACATGATGAGGACGCCGGTGTAAGATGTGGTCATTTCAATGACACCATACCTGAGCCCGAACCACACACGACGACACCTGTTACGTATCCAGATTACACATCAACAACCATGCGGTCCACCACGACACCGATGTCTAATTCAACGGTTAGTGACGGTAAGTGCCAGCAACGTAGTAAGACAATAAGGGTATAATAGTTACACTTACTTTTAATCACACACACTTATCATATGATCACATGTAATGCGACTGGCTTTTCTATACTCATCAGTTAACGCCAGCATTGTACATATCGAGACTGATTTTTAGTCAGCGCCAGCTTTGTCCATATCTAGACTCATATTCTAGTCAGCGCAAACATTGTCCATATGTCCAAACAAAACATGTCATTAGTCATCTCCAGCATTTTCCATATCTAGACTGATTTCTATTCAACGCCAGCTTTGTCAATATATAGACTGATTTCAGAACAAGCGTTGTCTATAAAAATGATCATTCATAAGCGAGAGCATAGTCCATAAAAACGATCATTAGTCAGCGCCATCTTTGTGAATATAAAAACGTATCACTAGTCAGCGCCAGCATTTTTCATATCTGGATTGATTTCAAGTTAGCGCCTCAATGCCCATATCTAAAGTGATCACTTGGCAGCGCCAGCATTGTCCGATTTCAAAACTGATGAAGTATCAGATATACACACGTATATATGCTTATTTATTCCCTTATATATGTCACTACAGGCCACGTGAGTGGTTGGTTATATATGTCACGACAGGCCACGTGAGTTGTTGGTTATATATGTCACTACAGGCCACATGAATGGTTGGTTATATATGTCACTGCAGGTCACGTGCGTGGTTGGTTATATATGTCACTACAGGCCACGTGAGTGGTTGGTTATATATGTCACGACAGGCCACGTAAGTTGTTGGTTATATATGTCACTACAGGCCACACGAGTGGTTGGTTATCTATGTCACTACAGGCCACACGAGTGATTGGTTATATATGTCACTACAGGCCACGTGAGTGGTTGGTTATATATGTCACGACAGGCCACGTAAGTTGTTGGTTATATATGTCACTACAGGCCACACGAGTAGTTGGTTATATATGTCACTACAGGCCACATGAGTGGTTGGGTATATATGTCACTACAGGCCACATGAGTGGTTGGGTATATATGTCACTACAGGCCACATGAGTGGTTGATTATATATGTCGCTACAGGCCACACGAGTTGTTGGTTATATATGTCACTACAGGCCACACGAGTTGTTGGTTATATATGTCACTACAGGCCACATGAATGGTTGGTTATATATGTCACTGCAGGTCACATGAGCGGTTGGTTATATATGTCACTACAGGCCACATGAGTGGCTGGTTATATATGTCACTACAGACCACACGAGTGGTGGTTATATATGTCACTACAGGACACACGAGTGGTTGGTTATATATGTCACTACAGGGCACGTGAGTGGTTGGTTATATATGTCACTACAGGGCACGTGAGTGGTTGGTTATATATGTCACTACAGGGCACGTGAGTGGTTGGTTATATATGTCACTACAGGGCACGTGAGTGGTTGGTTATATATGTCACTACAGGCCACGTGAGTGGTTGGTTATATATGTCCCTACAGGCCACATGAGTGGTTGGTTATATATGTCACTACGGGCCGCTTGAGTGGTTGGTTATATATGTCACTACAGGCCACACGTGTGGTTGGTTATATATGTCACTACAGGCCACGTGAGTGGTTGGTTATATATGTCACGACAGGCCACGTGAGTTGTTGGTTATATATGTCACTACAGGCCACATGAGTGGTTGGTTATATATGTCACTACAGACCACACGAGTGGTGGTTATATATGTCACTACAGGCCACACGAGTGGTTGGTTATATATGTCACTACAGGCCACACGAGTGATTGGTTATATATGTCACTACAGGCCACATGCTATTCATTGACATGAGTGGTTAGTTATATATTCACGCTATTCACTGACATGAGTTGTTGGTTATATGTTCACGCTATTCACTGACATGAGTGGTTGGTTATATATTCACGCTATTCACTGGCATGAGTGGTTGGTTATATGTTCACGCTATTCACTGACATGTTTCGCGATTAGCTGTTGAAGGCTGTTTGTTTATTACATTTTGCATTTGTTCTGATATTTCACACAAAATATCTGGGAAACAATAAAGTGTAGCATACAATGCTGTTAGAAATGTTCATTATTCACTATAAGTTAAAGATCACTATATAAGCGTGACGTATTTGTGATACTGGGAAAATGTATCGGCGCTCGCGGCCAGAGTAGACACAAATTAATCGGAGAAATTTTAAACCGTAAGATGATGAATATATCGGGTACAATGGAAAGCAGCTGTCAGTAATTGTGATGCAACTACAACAATTTTTGATTTGTTCCGTGCTTCAAACGGAAGTGACGAAATCTATAAACCGACACGACTTGATCAGCTACGGTGACTAGAGAGTTGTTTTGAGGATGAAGATTCAACGATATTGCCACGGACACAATCTAATCCAATGCATTTTAAGGTAAAGTGATTGCAATTTATTTTTATCAGAAAGGAATGGTTTTACATTATTCGAGAGCCGTTTTATAAATAAATTGGTAGATTCACTATCAGCATACAAATATTTCCGGTTTGTCAGTCTAGAGCAAGTTTTATTAAAAATTATAAATGAAAGTTCATTTATAGAAAGCACTCTACAACAATTTTTAACATGATGGAATATGTTGTTGTCCCTGCGATATGTTAACAACGTGTTATGTTTATTACATACAGTTAATGCTTGAGTGTTTCATCAAAATTAGTTAAGATAAAAATAAACATGGGGTTTAATGCACGAACACACGACTACTGCTTAATATATGGTTGGTATGTGCATCTGTTGTAGCATATATTGTAGCTTGTTAAAGCTTATCCACAGATTATATCGAGCACAGCGTCTTACATATGTATACGGTACTATAGCTTATACAACTTGTACAATGTATAACCATATGCACCTACAATTAAATATTGTTTGTTACACACCTTTTCATTGGTTTGTGTTAACCGTCTATAAAGTGACAGACCGAACAAAATGAGAACATATTTTGATGACGCGATTCACTGTCTCGGATTTCGTTTGGGAAATGTAGTTGGGAGGTACGAAAATGGGATTAAATAGTCACTAACGGATTTTTTTTCTTCACAAAGCGAAATTCCACAATATTTATATCACATATTGGTATACACTTCATGATTTAGAAATAGGTATAATCAATTCTGAATGGTTCGTGATTAATGGTCCGTTTCGTTGCCGAAATGTAGTTGGAATATTATAAAACATGAGAGCTTAATTGAGCATAATAATATTGGAGTTCTTCCGTTATGTATTAACACACCATAGAGTTATTCCGTCATGTATTGACACACCATAGAGTTCTTCCGTCCCGTATTGACACACCATAGTGTTTTCCGTCATATATTGACACACCATAGTGTTTTCCGTCATGTATTGACACACCATAGAGTTATTCCGTCATATATTGACACACCATAGTGTTTTGCGTCATGTACTGACACACCATAGAGGTCTTCCGTCATGTATTGACACACTATAGAGTTCTTCCGTCATGTATTGACATACCATAGAGTTATTCCGTCATCTATTGACACACCATAGAGTTCTTCTGTCACGTATTGACACACCATAGTGTTTTCCGTCATGTATTGACACACTATAGAGTTCTTCCGTCATGTATTGTCACACCATAGAGTTCTTCCGTCCCGTATTGACACACCATATTGTTTTCCGTCATATATTGACTCTCCATAGTGTTTTCCGTCATGTATTGACACACAATAGAGTTCTTCCGTCACGTATTGTTACACCATAGAGTTATTCCGTCCCGTATTGACACACCATAGAGTTTTTCCGTCATGTATTGACACACCCATAGAGTTATTTCGTCATGTATTGACACACCATATAGTTATTCCGTCATGTATTGACCCACCATAGAGTTATTCCGTAACGTATTGACACACCATAGAGTTCTTCTGTCACGTATTGACACACCATAGAGTTCTTCCGTCATGTATTGACACACCATATAGTTATTCCTTCATGTATTGACACACCATATATTTATTCTGTCATGTATTGACACACCATAGAGTTATTTCGTCATGTATTGACACACCATAGAGTTATTCCGTCATGTATTGACCCACCATAGAGTTATTCCGTAACGTATTGACACACCATAGAGTTCTTCCGTCATCTATTGTCACACCATAGAGTTATTCCGTCACGTATTTACACACCATAGAGTTCTTCCGTCATGTATTGTCACCCCATAGAGTTATTCCGTCACGTATTGACACACCATTATAGTTATTCCTTCATGTATTGACACACCATATATCTATTCTGTCATGTATTGACACACCATAGAGTTATTTCGTCACGTATTGACACACCATAGAGTTATTCCGTCATGCATTGACACACCATAGAGTTATTCCGTCATGTATTGACACACTATAAAGTTATTCCGTCATGTATTGACACACCATAAAGTTATTCCGCCATGTATTTACACACCATAGAGTTATTCCGTCATGTATTGACCCACCATAGAGTTATTCCGTAACGTATTGACACACCATAGAGTTCTTCCGTCATGTATTCTCACATCATAGAGTTATTCCGTCACGTATTAACACACCATAGAGTTCTTCCGTCATGTATTGTCACACCATAGAGTTATTCCGTCTCGTATTGACACACCATAGAGTTCTTCCGTCATGGATTGACACACCATAGAGTTATTCCGTCATGTATTGACCCACCATAGAGTTATTCCGTAACGTATTGACACACCATAGAGTTCTTCCGTCATCTATTGTCACACCATAGAGTTATTCCGTCACGTATTTACACACCATAGAGTTCTTCCGTCATGTATTGACACACCATAGAGTTATTCCGTCATATATTGACACACCATAGAGTTCTTCCGTCACGTATTGTCACACCATAGAGATATTCCTTCATGTATTGACACACCATAGAGTTATTCCGTCATATATTGACACACCATAGAGTTCTTCCGTCACGTATTGTCACACCATAGAGTTATTCCGTCATGTATTGTCACGCCATAGAGTTATTCCGTCATGTATTGACACACTATAAAGTTATTCCGTCATGTATTGACACACCATAAAGTTTTTCCGTCATGTATTGACACACCATAAAGTTATTCCGCCATGTATTTACACACCATAGAGTTATTCCGTCATGTATTGCCACACCATAGAGTTATTCCGTCATGTATTGTCACGCCATAGAGTTATTCCGTCATGTATTGACACACTATAAAGTTATTCCGTCATGTATTGACACACCATAAAGTTATTCCGTCACGTATTGACACACCATAGTGTTTTCCGTCATGTACTGACACACCATAGAGTTCTTCCGTCATGTATTGACACACCATAGATTTATTCCGTCATATATTGACACACCATAGAGTTATTCCGTCATATATTGACACACCATAGAGTTATTCCGTCATGCATTGACACACCATAGAGTTATTCCGTCATGTATTGTCACGCCATAGAGTTATTCCGTCATGTATTGACACACTATAAAGTTATTCCGTCATGTATTGACACACCATAAAGTTATTCCGTCATGCATCTACACACCATAGAGTTATTCCGTCATGTATTGCCACACCATAGAGTTATTCCGTCATGTATTGTCACACCATAGAGTTATTCCGTCTCGTATTGACACACCATAGAGTTCTTCCGTCATGTATTGTCACCCCATAGAGTTATTCCGTCACGTATTGACACACCATAGTGTTTTCCGTCATGTACTGACACACCATAGAGTTCTTCCGTCATGTATTGTCACCCCATAGAGTTATTCCGTCACGTATTGACACACCATAGTGTTTTCCGTCATGTACTGACACACCATAGAGATCTTCCGTCATGTATTGTCACACCATAGAGTTATTCCGTCTCGTATTGACACACCATAGAGTTCTTCCGTCATCTATTGTCACACCATAGAGTTATTCCGTCACGTATTGACACACCATAGAGTTATTCCGTCATGTATTGACACACCATAAAGTTATTCCGTCATGTATTTACACACCATAGAGTTATTCCGTCATGTATTGACACACCATATAGTTCATCATCACCTATCAGTGTATCATGTGAATATTCAAAAATGATTAATAAAAAATCGAATTAATTGGTCATCAGGTACAGAAGTTTGCATGTGGCAATATTTAAACGATTTTTGTTTCACAATGTTTTAACCCAGCTTTCCATTATTTATCAATATAATTTAAAGTCATATGCAAATATGCTGAAAAAGTTCAATTCATTTGTTATGCATTTGACATCGCACTACTTTTATCAACGGAGTTGCACAAATACTGAATGCATCCAGTTAGATCAGTTGCGTTGAAACAATTGATTGCACTAGACCAACATTTATTTTGACTTAAGATATTAGATGATTACATCATAAATTTTAAGATCAGTTTCTGGTAAACGAAACAAATTATATAGAATTTAGCAAGTCTACAGTGCGATAACATTGTGGACAAAAGCGTGTAGACTTGCCGTAATAAATTCATGGATGGGTTTATACTAGTTTGATAAACAGTCGTTATGTATATATACAACCTTGCTATAAAGAAATGCAATTTACACTTCACAGACAGATGTGAAAATCCGTCAGGCATGTTAACATCGAATATGTCCAGGTCTTCTATACAGTTGAGTTAACAAGATAGTTGAATTAATAATTAAATAATGTGACTAGTTTCATTGCAATGATGTAGTTCGGCTGTATATTTTCGCTGGTAAAGACAGTAGTCGAGAGGGGAAAAGGGATCGAAGGGACACATAACAATAATTTGATTTGGATGACTACATTTGTTTACCTTTAGATGTTTTTTCACCCTATCTTTAATCACGTCTACTTTGTAGAAAATGTCTAGCAGAAAGCACGCTGACACCTAAAATAAACATAGAATATATTAAAACATTTCAATTATTTTCAGTTTCAAAATGTCATCAGTACAAGTGTAATTTAGTTGTCCTTACCAGGAACAAGACAGACAAGCTATTTAAATTATATCTGTAGTACAGTAATTTAAATAATATTAGAATAAATAAGTTGATGTATGATTGTCATCATTAAATGCACACTGGTTAGATTAAGAGAAAGTATAAATTTATATAGAGGTGATAAGATGATAGCATCCTCATTTACTTGTAACAAAAATATCAAAATAAGGCTGAATGAGCTGTATTATGCAATGTAATCATATATCACCAAATTTCAAAGGTGCCATCACTAATTTTGTCTGTGTTACATTGATCTGATACTCAGCTATACATATATACACACAATCGTAAACAGTGCACACGTAACAGTCAGTTTATATCTTATACTCAGCTATACATATATACACACAATCGTAAACAGTGCACACGTAACAGTCAGTTTATATCTTATACTCAGCTATACATATATACACACAATCGTAAACAGTGCACACGTAACAGTCAGTTTATATCTTATACTCAGCTATACATATATACACACAATCGTAAACAGTGCACACGTAACAGTCAGTTTATATCTTATACTCAGCTATACATATATACACACAATCGTAAACAGTGCACACGTAACAGTCAGTTTATATCTTATACTCAGCTATACATATATACACACAATCGTAAACAGTGCACACGTAACAGTCAGTTTATATCTTATACTCAGCTATACATATATACACACAATCGTAAACAGTGCACACGTAACAGTCAGTTTATATCTTATACTCAGCTATACATATATACACACAATCGTAAACAGTGCACACGTAACAGTCAGTTTATATCTTATACTCAGCTATACATATATACACACAATCGTAAACAGTGCACACGTAACAGTCAGTTTATATCTTATACTCAGCTATACATATATACACACAATCGTAAACAGTGCACACGTAACAGTCAGTTTATATCTTATACTCAGCTATACATATATACACACAATCGTAAACAGTGCACACGTAACAGTCAGTTTATATCTTATACTCAGCTATACATATATACACACAATCGTAAACAGTGCACACGTAACAGTCAGTTTATATCTTATACTCAGCTATACATATATACACACAATCGTAAACAGTGCACACGTAACAGTCAGTTTATATCTTATACTCAGCTATACATATATACACACAATCGTAAACAGTGCACACGTAACAGTCAGTTTATATCTTATACTCAGCTATACATATATACACACAATCGTAAACAGTGCACACGTAACAGTCAGTTTATATCTTATACTCAGCTATACATATATACACACAATCGTAAACAGTGCACACGTAACAGTCAGTTTATATCTTATACTCAGCTATACATATATACACACAATCGTAAACAGTGCACACGTAACAGTCAGTTTATATCTTATACTCAGCTATACATATATACACACAATCGTAAACAGTGCACACGTAACAGTCAGTTTATATCTTATACTCAGCTATACATATATACACACAATCGTAAACAGTGCACACGTAACAGTCAGTTTATATCTTATACTCAGCTATACATATATACACACAATCGTAAACAGTGCACACGTAACAGTCAGTTTATATCTTATACTCAGCTATACATATATACACACAATCGTAAACAGTGCACACGTAACAGTCAGTTTATATCTTATACTCAGCTATACATATATACACACAATCGTAAACAGTGCACACGTAACAGTCAGTTTATATCTTATACTCAGCTATACATATATACACACAATCGTAAACAGTGCACACGTAACAGTCAGTTTATATCTTATACTCAGCTATACATATATACACACAATCGTAAACAGTGCACACGTAACAGTCAGTTTATATCTTATACTCAGCTATACATATATACACACAATCGTAAACAGTGCACACGTAACAGTCAGTTTATATCTTATACTCAGCTATACATATATACACACAATCGTAAACAGTGCACACGTAACAGTCAGTTTATATCTTATACTCAGCTATACATATATACACACAATCGTAAACAGTGCACACGTAACAGTCAGTTTATATCTTATACTCAGCTATACATATATACACACAATCGTAAACAGTGCACACGTAACAGTCAGTTTATATCTTATACTCAGCTATACATATATACACACAATCGTAAACAGTGCACACGTAACAGTCAGTTTATATCTTATACTCAGCTATACATATATACACACAATCGTAAACAGTGCACACGTAACAGTCAGTTTATATCTTATACTCAGCTATACATATATACACACAATCGTAAACAGTGCACACGTAACAGTCAGTTTATATCTTATACTCAGCTATACATATATACACACAATCGTAAACAGTGCACACGTAACAGTCAGTTTATATCTTATACTCAGCTATACATATATACACACAATCGTAAACAGTGCACACGTAACAGTCAGTTTATATCTTATACTCAGCTATACATATATACACACAATCGTAAACAGTGCACACGTAACAGTCAGTTTATATCTTATACTCAGCTATACATATATACACACAATCGTAAACAGTGCACACGTAACAGTCAGTTTATATCTTATACTCAGCTATACATATATACACACAATCGTAAACAGTGCACACGTAACAGTCAGTTTATATCTTATACTCAGCTATACATATATACACACAATCGTAAACAGTGCACACGTAACAGTCAGTTTATATCTTATACTCAGCTATACATATATACACACAATCGGTAACAGTGCACACGTAACAGTCAGTTTATACTGTCAAATTCAACAACATAGGTGATATCATAGATAAGTCGGTTGCGATATTTTCCGAGCGTATCGTGTTTTTTTCCCTGATAAATGAGAGCATAAATGTCAATCAAAATGTAAAAGGGTGATCTCTAAAAGTATATTTTTAGAACCTGTATCTGAGTAAATATATTAAAGAAATTAAGAAACATATCTCGGATAAATTATAGGTTTTGTGGTATCTCTACAGTGAGCCGTAATGAAAGTGTCACACTTGTGACGTCACGGGGGGCACTAGAAGTGCCAGTATGCAAACTATTTTTGCCAAGCAGGAGCAGAGTACAAGTTCAGACTGATGTTTCTCGAAAACGAAATTACCGATTTTTATCGTATGTTTAACGTTCTGTGATTATAATATTTATCGAATGCACAGAAAAAATATTTTTGAGACTCAGTTTGACTTTAAAGGTAAACTCGTTATTTTTCTTTATTCAGATAAGCTCCGATTCCTTCAAACACCTGAGAATATTATCGCACAGATCGGCATGTCCGCGGAAATGATTTGCATCGCTTTCGCCGCTCAAGCGCCCCGAGTAGTTTGGACAAGGATAGGCGGAGGACCTGGGGATGATCTAACTGTTAGAGTAACAACGATAGGAAGGCTAACGAAAGCTACACTAGTATTCAGAAACATTCGTGAATCTGATGAAGGAACCTACGAGTGTTCTGCATACAATGATGTCGATCGATCAATAATTTCTGTATGGGCACATTTACATATGTAACTGTGAAGAAAACACTTCAAAGTTGTACTCCGAATGCTACTACGTAACCTCTATGAGGGTTCCTATGATTAAACATACTTCTGACCATTAAACATGTGATAGTAGCTATGCTTCAACAGCTATTCCCAATTAATTAATCAGAATGTGAACATTTTAAATTTCTGTGCGTTTCTTTTTGTGTTGTCAGTATGGTACGCTAACGTAATTAACATTCGTGTGCTAGTTTTTGTATATAATGTATGTATAAAACATCATCTTCGAAGGACGCAATATTTTACGACTATTGTTTTCAATGTTTTGATAGGGGTTAACTGTACAATGTCTATTACACGTTTATCTGCTAATTGTTGGCGGAGTATTCAGGCTTGGAAATCACCTTATTTGTTTTACAAAATATTTAATATTTACGCAAAAAATGAAAAAAATAAAACCAGCTGTCTAACTCAAAAGATGTCATTGTTTATTATCTACACGTATGATAAAAAGTTGATGTAAGCAACACATTCTTCTTCTATGAAATTATGAACAACTCATAGCCGTGTGTGTATCACATGCATTTCGAGGTTTGGATGTAATCGTGGAATTGTATGATACGTTTTCCTGCTAGTTTATATGATGATATATTTTCTCTAATCTCATAGGTGTTAATAGATCATTGTATCATGATATAAATTACCTGTTTGAAATATCAAAAAAAGAGAGAATCAACCTGATTAGTTGTGACTGGATAGTAGCAATTGGATATGTGGTGACTTGATAGTAACATCAGTATATGTGGTGACTGGATAATATTAAACGGGTTAGTTCTGACTGGATAGTAGTAACCAGAAAATTGATGACTGGATTTCTAGTAACCAAACACGTGGTGACTGGATAGTAGCAACCAGAAAAGTGGTGACTGGATAGTAGCAACCAAACTTGTGGTGACTGGATAGTAGCAACCGGAAACGTGGTGACTGTATAGTAGTAGCCAGAAACGTGGTGACTGGATAGTAGTAACCAGAAACGTGGTGACTGGATAGTAGTAACCAGAAAATACGTGACTGGATAGTAGTAACCAGAAACGTGGTGACTGGATAGTAGGAACCGGACTTGTGGTGACTGTATAGTAGCAACAAGAAACGTGGTGACTGGATAGTAGCAATAGGATTTGTGACGACTGGATGTTAATAGCTGGATTAGTGGTGACTGGATATTACCAACCAGTATGTGGTGAATGGATATTAGCAATAAGGTTAGTGGTGACTGGATAGTAGCAACCAGATGTTTGTTGACTGGCTTATGGGGGCGAGGCTCGGTTTTATTCATTTCATGATCTAAAATGTATGGTATTCAATGCGAAGTTAACACAGTTTCTATGTAGAAAATATATGTTTTGTTCTAAAAATCTACGTAAAGACTTTTAAATGCACAAGATTTCTGGCTTTTATATATTTTTATAATCATTTCCGATTAGTTGCTGTCTGTTGTTGGATATAGCTAACCAGAAAGCATTGCCAGTAAACATTTAAATTTTACCTCAACGATGATAAATAACCTATCAAACAACCTTGCCTGTGATTTGCGCCTCTTTGACACACAGAGACTTATAATAATAATCATATTATTTTATTTATCCATACTTGGCCGCCATCTCATTTTTTCAATGTGGTATCTCACAGATATACTAAATAATAATGCCCGAATTATTTGCATACTTTTTTATTCAAACACTAGACATGTCGTGTTCACGTTTACACTCAATTGGAATGGTATATGGATGGTGTCTCACCAATGTTCTGCTGTAAAGCGGGTTCAGTAATCTGCCCATTTCTTCTTGTATGATACGATATGTTTATATATATTTGAATTCATGAAAAAAATGAACGCAAAACCCTCTTTGACTAGTCAAAGCATATCTGTTTGACAAAAAAGAAAATTTGTAATATCTAAAAATAATAATTTAGCACTTAATTTTTTCTAAACTTACAGACAGCTCTTGTTTAGTGGTTTGTGTTGTATATCAAGATCTCGATTCCTATTACTGCTTATAAATAAAAGTTAAGTTTCCATACCGGTACAAGTTTAGTTAGACATAATATATATATTTCTTTATATATATGTTTATATCTATTTGAATTCATGCAAATAAATGAAAGCAGGATCCTCTTTTACTAGTCAAAGCATATTTTTTTGACAATGGAGCCAAATACATTTCTTTGTTACCGGATTCCTATTGTCTAACATTGCATTATTGTTCCTTATACATTTATGAATATTTCACAGGAACTGTACGACTAGTAAATGGCGGGACGGAATATGAAGGCCGTGTAGAAATATATCACAATGGAGTCTGGGGAACGGTATGTGACGACAGTTGGGGAGTAGCTGACGCCAGAGTTGTTTGTAGAGAGCTAGGATTCAGGTACGTTAATATGTGTTTTTACAAAAGGGAACATTTTCTTTAGGGACGAACCACCATGTCTCTTTGTTTATGATTAACATGTCTTCTTCATCCGTCTGTCTGAGAGATGGGTAATAATCACTGCAGTGATATGTATAAGAGAACATCTATGATACAGATTGTAAGTGGATATTACAGATTGTAAGTGGATATCACAGGTTGTAAATGGATATTACAGATTGTAAATGGATATTACAGATTGTAAGTGGATATTACAGATTGTAAATGGATATTTAGAATAATTACGTTAAACATAAGGGACATAAGGGACTTGGAGCAATGATGCTTTTACATGACTGGCCGCCATTACTTGTTGTTAGAATATCGTTAAATGATCTAACAACTTGCATAAAGGATAATAAAGGATGTCATACATGGGTCACATATTCCAGTGGTGGCACCGCTAGAAAAGAGGCCGCCTTCGGGCAAGGCTCAGAACCAACATGGTTAGATGATGTTGGCTGTGAGGGTTCCGAATCTAGATTGGCAGATTGTTCATCTCGAGGATGGGGGGTTGAAAACTGTGGTCATGGCGAGGATGCCGGCGTAGAGTGTACGCCTCCACTGTCCACATCAACTGCGCAACCGACATCTCAACCGTCACCGCAAGGTGAGGTTAAACATTTCCATCAGATTAAAATTCTTAAGGAAATTTGTTCAGATTGACTATAACTAAACTCATATGTGTTATTTGAATAAAAGGGAAGCTTTTGTTGCTGCAGTTACAAGATCTCTTCATGTATTCGGGTAACTTGAGAAGGTGATTTCTGATAATGAAGGGTTATAGTTAGATGTCAAATTCACCTTCATTGCAGATATGATATAATGTTTTCTTAAATACTTTGACTCCAACACGAAGTAATGTGTACGCGTACAAGTAGCGTACTGTTTTACGTACTACAGTATATGACAACCATATGCAGTTCAGCTTTGATAGTCATTAGTCACTTTGATTTCATTTAATGGACATTTTACAGAGGGAGATTTACGTCTAGTCAATGGTCTGTCTGCTTTGGAGGGACGAGTTGAAGTATATCACGCTGGTCAGTGGGGAACGGTCTGTGACGACCTTTGGACCATGAACAATACTGATGTTGTGTGCAGACAGCTAGGACACAGGTGAGTTCTGTATAAATATGATAGAAACATGTTAGGCCTGTATTAATATAATGCAATGGATCCAGTGGTTGTGACGCGCCCAGGTAAAACAATCCTGCGCAAATAGATTGCTAGATCCGCATTTAGTGTCACAAGTTAAAATAGTTAACAAAACTTTCCCAAGAACCCAACAAACAGCAGTTACAATATTCGTGCATTAAATTTCCTAAATGAAATCCCCCCTTAACACAACTGCCCCTAATTAGTGCAATATGATAATATAAGCAAGACATCAGCCATACTAATCATCCACAATTTAGTGGGAGGGTGTATACCAGAAAACAGGTTGATACGATTGTAAGAACGGTCGTCTAAAGTCCGGTGTTCCTTCATTCGAATACTGGTTTGCCGATACGACTGTCATTTAGTATTTTGTTAACCGAACCGTAATTTCCAACGGTTAAAGCGGATCTTAATTGACTTGCCGACTACGATATTATCACATTAGGTTTTGACACCTAGGAACACATTCTCATCAGTTTTTATTCATCTAATGATTGTCACAAGTCGTTGTTAAGTTATCGAAACATCACAAATAAATATTTCACCGGTTGTACTATATGTACCTCTTTACACATCAGCTTTATTTGCAATACCACCCTTTTATTTGTTCAATTATGTGTATATTGCTTGCTTAAATGTATAAAAGTGATTGTAAGCCTTTGTTTTTTGTTTTCACAATTGTAACCATTACTATTATCCATATGTTGTAAAGCGCTTTAGAGTAATTTTACAAATTATATAAGGCGCTTTATAAATGTTGTATATCATTTATTTTATTATTATTTATTTCTTGCATACACAATTTATGCTTGTGCAGGCATTGTCAATTAAATTTCGGTAAAATGTGATTTTGTTGAATTCTTGTTATTTTACTCTTTGGCATAACGTTAATAGTCCACAAAAGTAAACTGTTTCGTACGAGTCCTGGTATTGTGTATGCTTGTTTTGATATTACATATGAAAACAGACTGAGGCAGTAATCTGGACACTAGATAACGTGGATATTGGGAGCAGAGACAGTACCTTTCTTTTGCCCTTTGAATTGTTGAGTGTTCATTCAATCGAGTCAATGATGAAGTTGAATTTTTCCCCCTGACCAAAAGACAAATTAGAACTTTCTGACTCTATGTGTTTGAGTAGGGTGTTGATAAGGACTGGTTAGCGCGTTGTCAATTTAACGTGACCGGATGTAGTGTCATGCTTTCGTTTCCAGGGTATGATATTACAGTAGGATGACACTTTATCTATCTCTGAACACCGATTTTATAAGATTTATCTGTTATAACAACATGAAACAGAAACAAAACATTTTTTGCTCGTGTTCATGACATCTGCCTCCGTTTTGGGATTACGAATGGATTTGTTAGATCCCTAATTATTTCATTTGGGGCAATGGGATAAATGGGAGAGGGCTCGGTGTGTTCACTAATGTTTCGTGGAGATTTTTATAAAAAAAATCTCTTTTGTGGGGACTTGCATGTGTATTGATGTGTTCGCGGTATCTGATGTTTTATAATTGTTTAAGACTTAAAAGATATTTGTCCTTGTTATTTGGGGTCAAATATCACCTCGTCTTATTGATTCAGGTCAGTGAGTTTTGAGAAGAACGGACCTTACGGCGAAGGCAGTGAACCAACATGGATGGACAACGTCGAATGCCGAGGGGACGAACAGAGGCTTATTGACTGTACTTTTGGAGGATGGCAAAATGAAAACTGTGGCCATAGTGAGGACGTAGGAGTAAGGTGTCAACTGATTGAGGAGACGACTACACCAGCTGTGTCTACACTATCACCGACAGGATCCACGGGTGCTTCGGAAGGTAATCAACAATGTATTTCAGCTAATTGATCAAGTATGGATACAAATAACAGAACAAAATGTCAGACACAGAGGAACTCCTTCATGTGGTAGTCTCAATCCTTATACAACTAATACATAGTTACACGTACCCATGATTCTGGTTTTTGGAAGTATCGTTCCGTTTAATTTCTAACTGGATAACTGAGAAACGGTTTCAACCATGCGTATTTGAAATGTAACTCTTGTTGTCAAGAGTTCCAATTTGTGATGTTATTTTTATATCATTTTTCCTGATGACTAACAGTCACAAAGGCGGTATGATCAGCGTAACAAAAGAATCGTAGGCACCGCACACGTCACATATTGATATTACAGTCGAATCTTGTTATATCGAAGTCGAAGAGGTCGTAGAAAAACTTTGAATTATCAGTGTATTCGAGTTATACGGGTTTATATATTTGGTATGAAATTTGCGGTTTGGACATAGCATTAGCAGTCGTTGCTTTTTTTTAATAGCCAATACTTATAATCAATCGATGAATGATATACGTAATAACAATAACAGATATGTATATCTTCATTATATTATGTAATTTTACAATTAAAACGCTTACAAAAATAGTAGTTATTTCTGATAAACGTACTTTCGTTTAACGCGATCGAAAAAACGGTTGGACAATATTGTGAATTCGTTATGAAATATGGACGGGCCTAGTGATTATATTTTGTTCTTTTACTAGTTTTGGAAAAGTCTTTCCATGTCTGCATTTGTATGTTCAAGTCCGTCAAGTCTATCGAACTATCCCGCTATCTCCTCGTACTATACAATGCGAAAATGAAACTGCGCAAGTCTATCGAACTACCCCGCTATCTCCTCGTACTAAACAATGCGAAAATGAAAGTCCGCAAGTCTATCGAACTATCCTGCTATCTCCTCGTACTATACAATGCGAAAATGAAAGTGCGCAAGTCTAAAACATATCACTGTAATGGAGCGTACGCATAGTTGATTCTTTAAATGAAAACAAACACACACATATTCTTTCGTGTATTGATTCATTAAAGCCAAATGTGACACCTGACACTCCCTCAACTCGATTTAATCAACAGTAATTATCGTATTTTCCTTAAAACATCTTTTATGCATGACCACGCTTTGTGACCAATTTTCCAGTTTGAACTGTCGTCAGTTTGGTTGTACAAATCATTAAAAGGGATTCGAAAAAAAAAGAAAGAACAAAGACGACCCTAAAATAACTTTTTAAATGTGACCAAGCAGCCCTGATTACAGTTCCGTTAATAGAACGTTAACATTAATAAATACATGTGATGTCTTTGGAACACAATGAATGGAGATTTGTGTTTTGAAGTAGGAAGATTACAATTGAAGTAGGAAGATTACAATTGAAGAAGGAAGATTACAATTGAAGTAGGAAGATTACAATTTGAGTAGGGAGATTACAATTGAAGTAGGAAGATTACAATTGAAGTTGGAAGATTACAATTGAAGTAGGGAGATTACAATTGAAGTAGGAAGATTACAATTTGAGTAGGGAGATTACAATTGAAGTAGGAAGATTACAATTGCAGTAGGAAGATTACAATTGAAGTAGGGAGATTTTTCGCAGCATCACGGCCTACATATGTAACATTGTTTCTTTATAAATTATCAATGTTTAACCTATTTTTAGGGAAAAGAACACTCGTTGTGTTTTCAAGTATTCTATAAACAATATTAATCTCGCCAGAACATAGTTGGGATTTCGCAGTTAATTCGAGTTAATAGAGATATCAGCAAACTTTAGCAATACCAATAGTAATATATTATCCAACGTGTATGACAGATATTCGACTACATTATGTATGTTGAAAATTATTCAATTGTAAAAAATCAGACAAGAAATTATGAGAAATGTAGGTAACTAGCTGATACAAATCCTCTTAGCTGACCTTTTGTTAAATATGAATAATAGAAATTACATGTACTTTCACAGTCTGTTAGAGTCAATTCAACATGATCAAGTTATTATGCTGATATCCGAACTGACTTTCAATCTAAATATCTGCTAAATACTGTCATATTGAGGAGAATCACTTATAAAGCTAATACGCTATAAGACATATCTGCATCAGGAGGACGTGTTTTACTTCAGCTTCAAGAGTCAAAATAATTCCGATGACAAGTTATATTACAACTAATAAGTGGACGCTGGTCTAATCATCTAACCTCTAACACGTAGAGTACGTTACACTTTGTGGGTAGTTGACTTCTGATGTTGTTTTTCCGCATCGACGTTTTAGTTAATATTTACTTGTTATGGTTCATGCAACACTGAAACTTACGCCAAACAGTTGGTAGTCAGATATAATCTTTGAATATATACCAAACCATATACATATAACACTTATAATTAAAACGATATAATGAAAAACATATATATTGAAACATAACTTGTTTGCTTTACAAATACCATACTGCTTACCACGTCAATGGATCAATCTATACTTCATTGACTAGCTAGTTGTTTCATACTGTGTGACCTTAAACAAAAAGGCTGGTAACATTTTACGGATCAAAATTTATAAAAAAAATAATCTAATAAAATTCTTTGACTCTCAGAGTCAATAGTCGCGAAGGTGTTCTGTAGCTGGCTAGTGAGGTTTATGTAATAAATTACCTTACTATTAACTGTCACAAGAATTAAAACTTGTTTACTTCAAATGAGGACTTTTCTTCATGAATAGATAAAAGAATTGAAAGTAAAGAAGCAATTATTGTATAGAGGGTAACAAAATTATGTAGAAAAAGAACTGTATACACTATATATCCATCTTTCATGCATCAGTGATTTTATAGGTCAAATAAATGTCTGAACTTTTTTTTTCTTTTTTTGAAGCTTTTCTGGTTGAACAGCTATAGATTTTCATTTGAATAATATATCTTGCCTCAAACTCGAGGTCGAAAAAATCAACTGGTCGAACCAAATAATAAAAACTTTTAGGTATCAGAAAATGACCATAGCATCCCTGTTTCCTCAGTGCTTGTAGTTTCGTTGTAACTTCACCTGTTCCCTCAGTGCTTGTAGTTTCGTTGTAACTTCACCTGTTCCCTCAGTGCTTGTAGTTTCGTTGTAACTTCACCTGTTCCGTCAGTGCTTGTAGTTTCGTTGTAACTTCACCTGTTCCCTCAGTGCTTGTAGTTTCGTTGTAACTTCACCTGTTCCCTCAGTGCTTGTAGTTTCGTTGTAACTTCACCTGTTTCCTCAGTGCTTGTAGTTTCGTTGTAACTTCACCTGTTTCCTCAGTGCTTGTAGTTTCGTTGTAACTTCACCTGTTTCCTCAGTGCTTGTAGTTTCGTTGTAACTTCACCTGTTTCCTCAGTGCTTGTAGTTTCGTTGTAACTTCACCTGTTTCCTCAGTGCTTGTAGTTTCGTTGTAACTTCACCTGTTTCCTCAGTGCTTGTAGTTTCGTTGTAACTTCACCTGTTTCCTCAGTGCTTGTAGTTTCGTTGTAACTTCACCTGTTTCCTCAGTGCTTGTAGTTTCGTTGTAACTTCACCTGTTTCCTCAGTGCTTGTAGTTTCGTTGTAACTTCACCTGTTTCCTCAGTGCTTGTAGTTTCGTTGTAACTTCACCTGTTTCCTCAGTGCTTGTAGTTTCGTTGTAACTTCACCTGTTTCCTCAGTGCTTGTAGTTTCGTTGTAACTTCACCTGTTTCCTCAGTGCTTGTAGTTTCGTTGTAACTTCACCTGTTTCCTCAGTGCTTGTAGTTTCGTTGTAACTTCACCTGTTTCCTCAGTGCTTGTAGTTTCGTTGTAACTTCACCTGTTTCCTCAGTGCTTGTAGTTTCGTTGTAACTTCACCTGTTTCCTCAGTGCTTGTAGTTTCGTTGTAACTTCACCTGTTTCCTCAGTGCTTGTAGTTTCGTTGTAACTTCACCTGTTTCCTCAGTGCTTGTAGTTTCGTTGTAACTTCACCTGTTTCCTCAGTGCTTGTAGTTTCGTTGTAACTTCACCTGTTTCCTCAGTGCTTGTAGTTTCGTTGTAACTTCACCTGTTTCCTCAGTGCTTGTAGTTTCGTTGTAACTTCACCTGTTTCCTCAGTGCTTGTAGTTTCGTTGTAACTTCACCTGTTTCCTCAGTGCTTGTAGTTTCGTTGTAACTTCACCTGTTTCCTCAGTGCTTGTAGTTTCGTTGTAACTTCACCTGTTTCCTCAGTGCTTGTAGTTTCGTTGTAACTTCACCTGTTTCCTCAGTGCTTGTAGTTTCGTTGTAACTTCACCTGTTTCCTCAGTGCTTGTAGTTTCGTTGTAACTTCACCTGTTTCCTCAGTGCTTGTAGTTTCGTTGTAACTTCACCTGTTTCCTCAGTGCTTGTAGTTTCGTTGTAACTTCACCTGTTTCCTCAGTGCTTGTAGTTTCGTTGTAACTTCACCTGTTTCCTCAGTGCTTGTAGTTTCGTTGTAACTTCACCTGTTTCCTCAGTGCTTGTAGTTTCGTTGTAACTTCACCTGTTTCCTCAGTGCTTGTAGTTTCGTTGTAACTTCACCTGTTTCCTCAGTGCTTGTAGTTTCGTTGTAACTTCACCTGTTTCCTCAGTGCTTGTAGTTTCGTTGTAACTTCACCTGTTTCCTCAGTGCTTGTAGTTTCGTTGTAACTTCACCTGTTTCCTCAGTGCTTGTAGTTTCGTTGTAACTTCACCTGTTTCCTCAGTGCTTGTAGTTTCGTTGTAACTTCACCTGTTTCCTCAGTGCTTGTAGTTTCGTTGTAACTTCACCTGTTTCCTCAGTGCTTGTAGTTTCGTTGTAACTTCACCTGTTTCCTCAGTGCTTGTAGTTTCGTTGTAACTTCACCTGTTTCCTCAGTGCTTGTAGTTTCGTTGTAACTTCACCTGTTTCCTCAGTGCTTGTAGTTTCGTTGTAACTTCACCTGTTTCCTCAGTGCTTGTAGTTTCGTTGTAACTTCACCTGTTTCCTCAGTGCTTGTAGTTTCGTTGTAACTTCACCTGTTTCCTCGGTGCTTGTAGTTTCGTTGTAACTTCACCTGTTTCCTCAGTGCTTGTAGTTTCGTTGTAACTTCACCTGTTTCCTCAGTGCTTGTAGTTTCGTTGTAACTTCACCTGTTTCCTCAGTGCTTGTAGTTTCGTTGTAACTTCACCTGTTTCCTCAGTGCTTGTAGTTTCGTTGTAACTTCACCTGTTTCCTCAGTGCTTGTAGTTTCGTTGTAACTTCACCTGTTTCCTCAGTGCTTGTAGTTTCGTTGTAACTTCACCTGTTTCCTCAGTGCTTGTAGTTTCGTTGTAACTTCACCTGTTTCCTCAGTGCTTGTAGTTTCGTTGTAACTTCACCTGTTTCCTCAGTGCTTGTAGTTTCGTTGTAACTTCACCTGTTTCCTCAGTGCTTGTAGTTTCGTTGTAACTTCACCTGTTTCCTCAGTGCTTGTAGTTTCGTTGTAACTTCACCTGTTTCCTCAGTGCTTGTAGTTTCGTTGTAACTTCACCTGTTTCCTCAGTGCTTGTAGTTTCGTTGTAACTTCACCTGTTTCCTCAGTGCTTGTAGTTTCGTTGTAACTTCACCTGTTTCCTCAGTGCTTGTAGTTTCGTTGTAACTTCACCTGTTTTATCAGTGCTTGTAGTTTCGTTGTAACTTCACCTGTTCCCTCGGTGCTTGTAGTATCGTTGTAACTTCACCTGTTTCCTCAGTGCTTGTATTTTCGTTGTAACTTCACCTGTTTCCCCTGTACGTGTAGTTTCGTCGTTACTTCACCTGTTTCCTCAGTGCTTGTAGTTTCGTTGTAACTTCACCTGATTCCACAGTGCTTGTAGTTTCGTTGTAACTTCTCCTGTTTCCCCAGTGCTTGCAGTTTCGTTGTAATTTCACCTGTTCCCTCAGTGCTTGTAGTTTCGTTGTAACTTCCCCTGTTTCCCCAGTGCTTGTAGTTTCGTTGTAAATTCACCTGTTTCCCCTGTGCTTGTAGTTTCGTTGTAATTTCACCTGTTCCCTCAGTGCTTGTAGTATCGTTGTAACTTCACCTGTTTCCTCATTGCTTGTATTTTCGTTGTAACTTCACCTGTTGTCTCAGTGCTTGTAGTTTCGTTGTAACTTCACCTGATTCCACAGTGCTTGTAGTTTCGTTGTAACTTCACCTGTTTCCCCAGTGCTTGTAGTTTCGTTGTAATTTCATCTGTTCCCTCAGTGCTTGTAGTTTTGTTGTAACTTCACCTGTTTACTCAAAGCTAGTAGTTTCGTTGTAACTTCACCTGTTTCCCGAGTGCTTGTAGTTTCGTTGTAACTTCACCTGTTCCCTCAGTGCTTGTAGTTTCGTTGTAACTTCACCTGTTTCCTCAGTGCTTGTAGATTCGTTGTAACTTCACCTGTTTCCTTAGTGCTTGTAGTTTCGTTGTAACTTCACCTGTTTCCTCGGTGCTTGTAGTTTCGTTGTAACTTCACCTGTTGTCTCAGTGCTGGTAGTTTCGTTGTAACTTCACCTGTTTACTCAGTGCTAGTAGTTTCGTTGTAACTTCACCTGTTTCCCCAGTGCTTGTAGTTTCGTTGTTACTTCACCTGTTTCCCCAGTGCTTGTAGTTTCGTTGTTACTTCACCTGTTTCCCCAGTGCTTGGAGTTTCGTTGTAATTTCACCTGTTTCCCCAGTGCTTATAGTTTCGTTGTAACCCCACCTGTTTCCTCAGTGCTTGTAGTTTCGTTGTAACCTCACCTGTTTCCTCAGTGCTTGTAGTTTCGTTGTGACTTCACCTGTTTCCTCAGTGCTTGTAGTTTCGTTGTGACTTCACCTGTTTCCTCAGTGCTTGTAGTTTCGTTGTACCTTCACCTGTTTCCTCAGTGCTTGTAGTTTCGTTGTGACTTCACCTGTTTCCTCAGTGCTTGTAGTTTCGTTGTAACTTCACCTGTTTCCCCAGTGCTTGTAGTTTCGTTGTAATTTCACCTGTTTCCCCAGTGCTTATAGTTTCGTTGTAACCTCACCTGTTTCCTCAGTGCTTGTAGTTTCGTTGTAACTTCACCTGTTCCCTCAGTGCTTCTAGTTTCGTTGTAACTTCACCTGTTCCCTCAGTGCTAGCAGTTTCGTTGTAACTTCACCTGTTTACTCAGTCCTAGTAGTTTCGTTGTAACTTCACCTGTTTCCCCAGTGCTTGTAGTTTCGTTGTAACTTCACCTGTTCCCTCAGTGCTTGTAATTTCGTTGTAACTTCACCTGTTTCCTCAGTGCTTGAAGTTTCGTTGTATTTTCACCTGTTCCCTCAGTGCTTGAAGTTTCGTTGTATTTTCAGCCGTTCCCTCAGTGCTTGTAGTTTCGTTGTAACTTCACCTGTTGCCTCAGTGCTTGTAGTTTCGTTTTAACTTCACCTGTTTCCTCAGTGCTTGTAGTTTCGCTGTTCCCACTCTGAGAACGTTATATTAGATGGTGAAGACCAGGATTCGCGCGTTGGATCTCGTCGATGAAACAAATGACGTTTACCCTTTCGAAAGATCTACATTCTGTTCGTTTTCAATCTGTTGTTAATATTCGTCAAGAGTTCAAACTAGTTTTGTACACACTGTGGTCTTCTTTTGTTCCCTTTGCAATACATGACCTTATGATATTTCGCTGCCTGTAGACTGAAGGGTTTAAGTAATATACGTCTACTACCTTGACGTATTTTGTAGGATCTGTTCGACTTGTAAATGGTGGGACGCAGTATGAGGGCCGTGTGGAAATCTACCATAACGATGTCTGGGGAACGGTCTGTGATGATGGATGGGACAACAACGACGCCCTAGTTGTTTGTAGACAACTTGGATACCTGTAAGTTCACAATGTTTTTTTTACACCGAAGTCAAAGGAACTTTACTGTAACGCAGTAACATCATTATTGCCTGAGCGAATAAAATAATTATATATTTATAATGTCATAATGTGATTAGCACAATCCTGGTGGTCCATCGTACCTATGTCGTCCGTCAACCTCTTTCCGGTTATCTTTTTCCCTTCATAAACGACTAAATGTGTTTCAACTTACTAGACATTGTGGATAATTAAGACTTGAAAATGAAACGATTGATAACGAAAGACGTTTGATTAAATGGGGACTTACAGGTTTAGTCCAATGGGGAAACTTTGAGGATTTCAACCTTCAAAATACTCCTTTTCCCCGCGAGCTTTATTATTTTACTAAATTCAGAAGTTAACAATGATAAATGAAGGGAACTTAATGAAGTCTGTTGCCCAATGGGAGTGAGGAGATGGGCTCAAATCAGTGTAAAATAAGCTAATCTAATTACCAACGTATTCTCCTCCAGAACGACATCACAAATTATAACAACTGTTAGTTTGCTACATTACTGTTGCAAGGCAAAAGCACACTCTCAAAAATAAAAGACCAGACATAGGTTCGACCTATGGCACGACTGGATTAAGGAATATATGGGGTCTCGACTAGGGCAATACATTTTCAGTGGACATTGGGGGCACCTTGGCTGCTCAATATTTCTTCTTCTAACTTGCTTCACCACAGTCACACTGATTGGCATGAAATAGCGAATGTTTCAATGTAAACGGGGTTGGTCCCGAGATTCTGCTCTTTTCTGAGGTAGACTTATATTTTATTATTGCCGTGTTTTTAAAAGTGAAACAATTGGGACTCCCACGCTATACTGTAACTATCTGTACAATTGTTGGGAATGAAGAGCGAATATAAACCTGCTACCAGGATTCATCGTTGGATTGTTGCCTTAATATGCTGTAGGGATAGGCCTATTGCGACTTATTGCCTAGTAATAACTAGCAAGTTGAAGATAGTGGTTGAGACTCTCACACTTATATCGTATTTACAATTACTTATGAAGAGAGAAATGCAATGCTACCAATGCATTCATAATCGGCCCTGCCGAAGGAGAATTGATCTCTTTGTCCTAATTTGATTCCTACCCCAAACTAATAAACATATAATTGTTGTATACGAAGTGATGGATGCTCGTATGCTACCAAAACGACATTTTGCAAACCCCTTTTGTATTATTCCTAGAATCATAACGTGGTAGCGGTTGAGACTCATAACCTTTAACACCATTACGTATTGCTAGGCATACAGAGATAAGTACCAGAATAGTCGGAACCAATACGTTGAGAGACTTAGACACATGGTCACAGTACGGAAATGATTGAGATCTGCAGCTCATAGCCATATATCCATATACACGGATTTTAGCTAAATTTTCTATGAAGCATCCTTGGTCCTTTGGACCTTGGAATCAAATGTTGTAGAACGTAGTATGGCTCTCGGGGATGAGGTAAAATAAATAACAGACGCCCGATACAAGTCCTATGGACCTCTTATTTATAGTCTCTATTATAACTAGCCACAATCTACAGCAATCATTGTTTCAACATTGTGAAATGAAACTTACTTTATTAAAATGTCGAACATTGAATCATTGCGTTATGTACAAAAAAAGCTAGGACTATTTCTTTTTTCTTGAAATACATAATATAGTGTAATTACAGTACGTTTGTCGTGCATGCAGACTCTTCAAATAATAACAATGTACAGAGTAGACATGTTAACTCATGCATATTTTACACGTGAACAAATTTGATAGCGGGGGAACTTTTACACGAGAGGCGACATTCGGTGCTGGATCAGAACCAACATGGATGGACGATGTTGAGTGTGTTGGTGGCGAATCAGCGTTGATTAATTGTCGATTCCCAGGCTGGGGGGCAGAAAACTGTGGTCATAGCGAGGACGCCGGTGTAATCTGTACTCCGCCTCCGTCCACGATTTCCACCACCACGCAGTCAACACTCCAAGGTGATGGTGAATTTTATACTTTGTATATGCTTGTCAATGTGTCTCTGCCTCTAAGAACCTTGCAGAAATCCTTAAAATATGTAATTATGAATATGACTGAATGACTCAAATGATTCGTCTATTAAATGGAGTGATTTCGGCATAGCAGTAGTCAATTCATCAAATGATAAGATTTACAAATAATTGTCTTAAGGAGATTAAATAATATTTGTTATTAAAGTAACAAGATATGTCACATTTATCTTGCGTATTTTCCGTACATATATCGGTATATTACGTCTCTGGTTTTCACGACCTGGAAACGCGACGGTATGGCGTCGAAACGATATCGAGCGTCTGTAGCAATTTTGCCTGAAACTAGCGATTTAATCTTTAAGCATCATCTTCTTTTGGTATTGACTTAATAACCCTCTTTTCCCATCGCATAACCTCACAAAAGTCACCAACATTTGCCGCAGACGACGTAAACAAAACAGCACTAGGCAAAAAGCGCGTGAAAACATTCGTACGGTCAAATTGCATCTTCTCGACCAATCAAAACTACGGAAGGTCATATACCACGTTTGGTGTATCACCCACATTTATTCAACAGTCTGCATGTTTATACAATGATCTGAGAGCAGAATAACACAGCGTATTGTGGTAGAAACATGTTTTGCTAACATCTTAAAATAGCATATGAAAGATACAGTCGTACTTGATATCTGATGTTATTTTAAAACAATGTGTCCTAGGAACTGTACGGCTGGTTAATGGTGGCACCCAGTACGAAGGTCGAGTAGAAATTTACCATAATGGTGTCTGGGGTACGGTCTGTGATGACTTATGGGAAGACGTCGATGCCAGAGTTGTATGTAGACAGCTTGGATACAGGTAAATTTATACGAATTTGATTGTTGTATTTCTTAATTTATTGAAAGCTTAGCAGGTGTGATAACATTAACCTAGCAATGTCTTTCACATTCATATAATCCTCTTGATGTTCAATATCTGTAGATGTCATTCAATATAAAATATGTCAACAATTACCTATTCAAATTACCCAGAGTGACTATATTAAACCGGAACAAATTTTACGTAGGGATCACAATCGTATGAGAGACTTGCTGATTGGCTGATTTACTTGTGTGAGTCCTTATAAGGATCTGAATCTCGACTTTGTTCATACAGTTGTGTGACCGCACAACGCACCAAAAATAGAGTGAGCACACCGTGCATACATCGTTCACCCACCGTCCGCACATCGTCCACACATGGTGCGCACAATTGTGCTATTTAACAATCGTTCGCCCCGTTGTGCGCTTCTCTCCGCACAACTGTGCGATTTGGTACAATTTGTAGATCAATATTACGGAATGAAAAAAATACGGAAAGTTCGTATGCAATAATGAAAACTTTATGTATTACCGTAATTTCTCATCACAGTTATGAAGAGTATGTACAGTTTTACAATGGGTGTAACACGGCATTACAGTGACCGTGGAATGGGTAAGACTCCAAGGTAACAGAACAGGTAAATAATAATTTGATGAGTGACCGGAGTTTTACTTGGCCTATACCTGACACATGTAGCTGATATGCGATACCGTACGTTTAGTATTTGTTATTTGCATTCGGTTTGCTAATAGCTCCCCTTCACCTGGGTTTTCACAACCCTGGCCCTACCCGACGAAATACGTAAGCGCCCCGGTCGGGGGAAAACTACGGACCAGGTACATGTACAAAGTGGCTATGTTTACCTGTATAGTATGGGCACTTGAACAATATGGTAATATTTAAGTTCAAGTTTGTGGCGTTTATTTTGAAGCAAGCCCCATCTTTTTTGGTTTTTTGAACACCTTATTATAAAAATCAACACAAAGATGTATACATATGTTCGATTTCTGTCATTTAGAATAAATGCTCATTTTCGACAATTTAAGTGTTTGTTATTATATCGACAAAAAACATAGCAGAGTATAACCCGTGTGAGCTGTTGGGTTTAATGCAGACTAAATACGATAATATAATTGTATTTATGCAATGCGTAAAGTAATTTATATTATATGGTTAGTATATTATATTTTTATTTGTTATATTTATGGGTTCCGGATAGAGGATAACTTTCCGTTTTTGAAACTAGTCCATCCCTATAGAAGTAGTCACGTGATGTTTTGGTGTACTAAAGTCACGTGACCCGTGCAGAATATTTTTCCATGCTGACATTTTAAAAAATCTTCTTAAAAATCAGCTACCCTCCTCCTCCCCTAATTTGTATCCACCTTTATGTACTATTATGTAAAAATATAATTGTTGCACATCTTTGTTTTATATTTGTTTCATTTGTTGTACATCTTTTAATTACAAATGGTGCGTTTATTTTGAAGCAAGCCCCATCTTTTTTGGTTCTTTGTACACCGTATTATAAAAATCAACGCAAAGATGTATACATATGTTCGATTTCTGGCATTTAGAATAAATGCTCATTTTCGACAATTTAAATATTTGTTATTTTATCGACAAAAAACATAGCAGAGTATAACCTGTGTGCGCTGTTGGGTTTAATGCAGACTAAACACGATAATATAAAGTATACGGGACTGTGTTGTAATTTCACATGTGTCGATTAAAGTAGATTAAAAAATACCGAAAACACAATTTCTAATTTTAAGAAAGTATAGACATAAAGAAAAGCTTATAGATGTAGGAATCTGTAATCTCTTATCAGAGGAAATAAAGAATGTCTGTCTGTCTGGCTGTCTGTCTGTCTGTCTCATCGTTCGTCCATCATGCACACAAATGTGCGCAAGCAGTGATCGTTCGCACATCGTGCACACATCGTTCACCCACCGTGCACACATAGTGCGCACACCGCACATCGTGTAACGTTGTGATATCCAACATCTGTATTTCCCCCCTAGTTTTACAACTTTTGAGTGTTCGAATTGTGTCTTCAACATTAAGCATTATCTTATCAGTTTGAAGACCTTTCTATGATTAAATTTGATCTAGCGTATTTGGCTGGTGACTTCGGTGAAGCAGAAGACGCTTACCTTTCTGGAACATCTTGGCTTATTATCATTCTTCTATTTCAAGCGTCTCCATGTGAATCTTTCTTTTGTTGCTCATATTTTACCATAGCTCAATCGACTGACACTTCGGCATTCTGATGCTTTTTTTTATATTACTATTACACATATTATGGCTGTTTAGCTGATTTTATAAAACTGTCATTGGCAATGAGGTCTTTGTCAAGTTGTTTTCCTAGATACGTCCCTTGTTTACGTCTCGGTGTCTGGTTTATGCATGTACTGATAAGCTGCGCTTAATATAAGAAACCAAAATCTCTCTGAACGATAATTAATACTACACAGATTAATTTATACTCACTATGGCCATTTTTTTCCTGGTAGTGTCCTTAAAGCACTCATTTCCTATGCAAAATACACAAGTTTTTTTCATTGTCAGCACTTGAGTATATTTTATATATCATATTCATTCATTATAGTGGAGGAACGTTCAGACGAGAAGCGCATTTCGGTTCTGGTTCAGAACCAACATGGCTGGACGATGTGGCATGTTATGGGAACGAATCAAGGCTGATGGATTGTGGTTTTCCAGGATGGGGGATAGAGAACTGTGGTCACAGCGAGGATGCCGGTGTAGTGTGTCACCCCCCGCCCTCGCCACCGTCCACTATGACGATTCCATACTCTACCACGCAATCAGCAGCCAAGGGTAATGTTGAATTCAGTATTTGGTGTACGTGTGTTAGTATGATGATGTATATCCACTTATCATAGGCTAAACCACGGTTTTGGTATTAAAAGTTAGAGTAGTAACGCCACAATTGCTATAGACATCATATCAAATTAGACTATGGCTCGATACATTGACATAGGTGTGTAAGATACTTGACTTAATTTTTACTATTGTATCATACTGTCTTGTTGCAACACACACACACACCCTCACAAACCCACATATGTATATACATAAAATTTGTTTAAATCTCTTTAATCTTAGGAATGTGATATATAGTTTGTAGCCTAGAAAACAAGACGTTGTTGAGTCAGAGAAACAAAAACTTCCGGTAGTCTGTCACAAGCAGAACTACAGAGATCAATTATTATATTATCCAAGTTCTATGTACAGTAGAGAACATGCTGCTTTACAGTTAATGTGAGGCAAAAGTTTCGCCCAATATCATTTAAATCAGAAAAGCGTTTAATGTAATTCGATGTTTGTAAATTTTACCCTAAGTCAGTCTGAACCCCATTGCCACTTACGCATTAAAGGCAAAATTAAGTATAAGCAAAACTTAAAGTTCATTGTCAAAACAATGTAATTCAATAATAATATAAATTAAATCTTCTTTCAGTATTTAGGCCCCCAGTATCGCCCAGATATCGAACTTATAATACCTGTTATAATTTATCTTATTATTTGCACAGTACTAACCTGTATCACTATTTTCATATTTATCTTCTGTCGATTGAGTATCAGCTGTTGTATCGGAAAAACATGTCTTAATTTGTTGAAATTGGTTTTTGAACAGAGGGTGATCTACGTCTTGTTGACGGTCCGTCTGAGATGGAAGGTCGAGTGGAGGTGTACCACGCGGGACAATGGGGGACAGTCTGTGACGATGAATGGGGCATGAACAATGCACGTGTTGTGTGTAACCAGCTAGGATACAGGTAAATATTGTAGAATGTGTTATGTCTAGACAGATCACAGGTACATGCAAGTTTTTATGGAATATGGTCTGTGTAGACAGGTTACAGGTAAGTCTTATGAAATATGATCTGTGTAGACAGGTAACAGGTAAGTCTAATATAATATGGTCTGTATAGACAGGTCACAGGTAAGTTTATGAAATTTGCTATGTGTGGACAGGTTACAGGTAGGCAGGCTACAGGTAATTATTATAAAATGAGATATGTGTGGACAGATTACAAGTAATTATTATGAAATGTGGTCTGTGTAGAAAGGACACAGGTAAGTCTTATGAAATGTGGTCTGTGTAGACAAGTTACAGGTAAGTATTATGAAATGTATTCAAATTTTGCCATTTTGAAAATTTAGTTTCAATCTATTTGATTGAACTAATTATTTTTACACCTTGTAAGACGTCAGAAGTTACATCTGTCACAGTGTCAAGGCATTATTTTGAAATATTGTTCAATCAGAAAAGTACTTCTATTCACTGCATGGGACACTAGATGTTCAATAAGTGTGAAGTCCTGAAGATATTGCCCCAAATATTACGCTATCGACTCCCCACATTTTGATGCCGTCACTTTTGTTCAAACTTTAAGGTACTTTAAAAATGTAATTGATACAAAATGTAACGGCATCCCTGTTGAATCCGAAAAATATTTCTCTCGTTTGTTTTTTCCGATACTGTTTTCACTCGTGAAACATTTCGGTTAGTTGGGTTTCGTGATACCTTTTTTTTTGTTCTGTACTTCATGTTTTGATATCAATTTTTGTGTCTAGAGTTTGACTTTACGTGAGCGTTCTGTTCTGTTGATTATCCAGCAGTATTGCTGAATCAAATACCTAGCGTTGCTTTTTCTGGTTCTAATACAGCTTTGTGTTATTTTCAATAGCCCGCTTGGTTTTAAGACGGAAGCATATTACGGTGAAGGCATAGAACCAACATGGATGGATAGCGTCAATTGCAAAGGGAACGAGACCAGACTTATTGACTGTAATTTTGGAGGATGGCAAAACGAAAACTGTGGTCATAGTGAGGACGTAGGAGTAAAGTGTGAACAGAGTGGGGGGACAACTACTCCAGAAATGACCACCGAGGTTGTCACAACATCAGCTCCTATAAATTCCTCCACAGAGAATTTGGAAGGTAATCAACAATGAACGATAGCATATGTATACAGATATGATACAAACAGTAGTTTATATTTAATACATGTTTAGATGTTTGTAATAATTTCGATTGCTGTAGTATCTAATGGCAATTATTGAGAATTGCCGTAGAATCTAGTGGTAATCATTGAGAATTATCATAGTATCCAGTGGTAGTTATTGAGAATTATCGTAGTATCTAGTGGTAATCATTGATAATTATCGTAGTATCTAGTGGTAATTATTGAGAATTATCGTAGTATCTAGTGGTAATTATTGAAAATTATCGTAGTATCTAGTGGTAAATATTGAGAATTGCCGTAGTATCTAGTGGTAATTATTGAGAATTATTGCAGTATCTAGTGGTAACTATTTCGATTGTCGTAGTATCTAGTGGTAATTATTTCGATTGTCGTAGTAGTAACTTATGGTAATTATTGAGAATTGACGTTCCTAATGTTGAATATTCTTCAAATGTAAATTGCAATTAACGTAAAGTAACTAAAAGAGGAGAGAGTTTTAGCTACGAAAACATTTGGTATTTTGAAACTAAAATATGAGTCGATGTAGAAAAAGAAAATATTAAGAAAAAAGATTAAATAGAGGTTACACAACGAGTGGTTGTTGAATATTGTTTTTATTTCACTCGAGTTAGTTAATTTTCAAAAGTTACAAAAGACACGAGCTTTAGCAAGTGTCTTTCTGTAACGTTTGAAAATTAACTAACTCGAGTGAAATAAATACCATATTCAACAACCACATGTCGTGTGATCTGTTTCTACCACAATCTCAGTCGGAAACATCTTGAGTATTTCCTGATTTGAATAGCATACACACCTTTTTTTATAAATTAACCACGGACTATATGCGCGTAAGCATATCGTACGAAATCTGCCTCCCGCAAGGTGATGAAGACGAAATAATCGCTGTCAATGTCCAAAACCATAGGGCTGGGACGTTTCCTCGTGAGGTTTTATGGTTGAAGTTTATAGTGAGAGTTCCGCCAAAGACAGGCCCTCCAAATATTGATAACTGGACATGGGGAGAACGAAATATTTTCCGACACTATTACAGATCTTGTTTGGATTTCACAGAGACATATATCGGTATATTACGTCTCTGGTTTTCACGACCTGGAAACGCGACGGTATGGCGTCGAAACGATATCGAGCGTCTGTAGCAATTTTGCCTGAAACTAGCGATCTAATCTTTAAGCATCATCTTCTTTTGGTATTGCCTTAATAACCCTCTTTTCCCATCGCATAACCTCACAAAAGTCACCAACATTTGCCGCAGACGACGTAAACAAAACAGCACTAGGCAAAAAGCGCGTGAAAACATTCGTACGGTCAAATTGCATCTTCTCGACCAATCAAAACTACGAAAGGTCATATACCACGTGTGGTGTATCACTCACATTTATTCAACAGTCTGCATGTTTATACAATGATCTGAGAGCAGAATAACACAGCGTATTGTGGTAGAAACATGTTTTGCTAACATCTTAAAATAGCATATGAAAGATACAGTCGTACTTGATATCTGATGTTACTTTAAAACAATGTGTTCTAGGATCTGTACGGCTGGTTAATGGTGGCACCCAGTACGAGGGTCGAGTAGAAATTTACCATAATGGTGTCTGGGGTACGGTCTGTGACGATTTATGGGGAGACGTCGATGCCAGAGTTGTATGTAGACAGCTTGGATACAGGTAAATTTATACGAATTTGATTGTTGTATTTCTTAATTTATTGAAAGCTTAGCAGGTGTGATAACATTAATCCAGCAATGTCTTTCACTTTCACATTCATATAATCCTCTTGATGTTCAAAGCAAGGACAGTGAAGATCCTTCTACTTCTGCCGCTTTTACTCGAGTTTAGCTAGAACATAACCATCAAATATTACATGCACTAAAGTGTACACATTGATTTCGATTAGCTTTCGAATAGTTTTGTTGAACTATTGCAATTAATTCTGTATTCAAAAGCTTGATCCGAGTATCATGTTGCTGTGATAGATGCAGAAGCTATGTACGGATAAACGTAGAACAAAAAGTGTTTCAAAAGATGTAGGTTAAAGAAACTTTGTACAAGTTGTATGGTCGCTATCGTGATATCGGTTAGAAATAACTGTTTCATTATCACTACCATTGATCTCCCTATGAAAACGTGTCTTTTCTTCTATCTGACGTAGATTTATATTGCTGGTAATGTCGATGAAGCTGATGACGCATGCCTTTCCCGAATTCCTGGTGTTAGTACTCAGTCAATACAACCACCGGTATAGCAGGAATTTGCATGAGGGATGACAACATATCAAAAACGAACACGCTTATCTTACTAGCTGTTGACATATTTGTATTTTGCAATGAAGAACACATGGGTTTAAGGAGACTTGGTGTTATACAGGTACAGCTGAGTAGCATTATCCCCCTGACAACATCGATTACCGGCAGGACTCGGAAAGTCAGTAAAGACAGTCCATCAGAGTGCAAACCCTCAATGATAACCACCTGCAGTCAAAAACAAGGGAAATACAAATAATATCATCACAAAACAAATATCAATTTCACTAAATAATAAATAAAGATTGTGACTTGCATCATTTCGTTTTAATAACGTTCGATTTTGATTCAATCCTTCGTGCGGATATAACCGACCTGTTTTAAATTATTTCTCAGTGATTCTAGTATAACAACTTACAAAAATGACATTTTTCCTCGACGGGAAGGGAACATTTCCAAATAGTGACCTCCACAAGCTGGTCAAGAATATCAAGGTGTAGGGGATAATATGACGATAAGCAGTAGAGTGTGATGAAATTCCTGAAAGATTAATACAATATATTATGTTCTCCTTCGTTCCTCATCCGTACATAAATCATTTCGTATCTATTTAGCAATAATAACATAAACCAAACAATTGTTTTTACAATTTAATAGCCTGCGAGATTCGTGTACAGCAATATTTCATGTTTCGCAAGATTCGCGCACTTGACGAAATTCAGGAATGTACTTCAGAGTCCACTCAATCAGTCCAATACACATTCCCGAACGCCACACTTAAAACACTGTCACTGGAATATGAATATATCTCAACCAACCGTGACTTCTACAAATACAAAAGTTACAATTAGCAAAGTACATACCAAATGAAATTACCCCCTTCAACCCACTCTACAGTATCTATTAAAGCTCAATGAATTATTACCTTATAATATATATATGTATATATACA
>NW_018406319.1:372141-406645 GCF_002113885.1 Mizuhopecten yessoensis
CGTTCATACGGCTTATTCGTATTACGGCTAGCAGATTTTGCCTTCCGTTTCCTCTGTGCTCTGGCCTCAGCCTGACGCAACTTAGAAGAATCATCAGCGTCGTCACAAATAGGGTCATCTTCGTACTCAGCAACCGTGTCCCAACCATGACGGTCCGCTATCTTAACAATCTTATTCCTCTCGTCTAAATGAGCGATACAGATCGTGAGCGTCGACTCTGCTAATTCGCTATTATCGTCTTTAATAGCTTGAATAGCTTTGGAAATGTCCAGTCTTATCTCAGAGTTAAAGACAAACTGTTTACGGTTCCCTTCAAATTTAAATTTAAAGTCTGACTTATTCGCTGCCAAAAGTTTCTCCTGACTTTGAAGTTTTTTTGTCAATGTCGGACGAAATGAGGGAACGGTGAGAACTCAGTGCGATATCCAGCCTAGAGCTAAAAAGGGACAGGGTATCAGCAGTGGAAAGGTTCACCGTAGAATCCTGCCTGGTACATGTAGGCTCAGTTGAGCTGCCCTCTTTGTCAATGTTCATTTTGTTTTAGTCATACAGTGTACAGGTAAAATACACGTCCGTACTGCTGTGAACGATCTCGTCGAATGCTAATACACACTAAATGCACGTGCGAAGTGCTACACTACACCTGTAGCACGAATTTAAGAACTACACTACAAACGAAACGAAATTCATTTATTATAAACAGTCTACGTAACAACCTATCTGATTGGATTTTATTGATCACATGACGGGGAAATATGACATCGTGTCTCCTTTTCGCAAATTTCCATGGTTATATTTCCCTTATCCGGACCCTCTCTACAAATGGGCAAGGGCCATTAGAACCGATTTCCCAGTGACTGATGCAGACCCCAACATAAGCTCAACAACCCAATCATTCTTTCAATTATGTTGTTATTTTATTTTTTGAAATAAAAGATGTATTGTCCTTGTGGTCGAAAACACGATTCTTTGTTTTTCCTCTATATTTCACGAGGTCACACACGTGAAAAATGTTTATTAGAAGAGAAACAAGGAAATGTAGTATAATGTCAACACACAGGGGCCCTCACTGTTGATACATATACAAAGGTTATACAAGTTTTTTTTTAAAGTTATTAATGTGTTGAGCACTGAATGAAAATATACAAATAAATGAAAAACAGAAATGTTTTCATTTCTTTTAAATCAAAGCCGGTGCGACCAATTACATCTTTCCCTGTACTCTTTCACTATTCGTTTTAAAACGTTGTAGTGCCTTGCCTAAACTGTTCCCGATTCCATGTTTTGGATTTAAAACAACTAAATCATTTACTTTACGTTATTGATAACGCCTTTGCACTGATAGCGTTAATACTTGAAGTTCAACACTAGTGACAACTGTCTAGATTCACAGATACACACCTGACAAAGGTTTTTGACAACTGGAAGTTTACAAGCCAAACCGGTGAAGTGGGACGCGAAAACCCCCTGACATTTGACTCCATATCAATCCGCAATTACATTTTAAAATCTACTAAAACTATACATATTTCTAAAGTTCAATATCTGTAGATGTCATTCAATATAAAATATGTCAACAATTACCTATTCAAATTACCCAGAGTGACTATATTAAACCGGAACAAATGTTACGTAGGGATCACAATCGTATGAGAGACTTGCTGATTGGCTGATTTACTTCTGTGAGTCCTTATAAGGATCTGAATCTCGACTTTGTTCATACAGTTGTGTGACCGCACAACGCACCAAAAATTGAGTGCGCACACCGTGCATACATCGTTCACCCACCGTCCGCACATCGTACACACATGGTGCGCACAATTGTGCTATTTAACAATCGTTCGCCCCGTTGTGCGCTTCTCTCCGCACAACTGTGCGATTTGGTACAATTTGTAGATCAATATTACGAAATGAAAAAAAAATACGGAAAGTTCGTATGCAATAATGAAAACGTATAATAAAAAAATGTATTAACGTAATTTCTCATCACAGTAATGAAGAGTATGTACAGTTTTACAATGGGTGTAACACAGCGTTACAGTGACCGTTGCATGGGTTTGGCTCCAAGGTAAACAGAACAGGTAAATCACAATTTGATGAGGGACCGGAGTTTTACCTTGCCTGTACCTGACCCATGTAGCTGATATGCGATACCGTACGTTTAGCATTTGATATTTGCATTCGGTTTGCTAATAGCTCCCCTTCACCTGGGTTTTCACAACCCTGGCCCTACCCGACGAAATACGTAAGCGCCCCGGTCGGGGGAAAACTACGGTCCAGGTACATGTACAAAGTGGCTATGTTTACCTGTATAGTATGGGCACTTGAACAGAAATATGGTAATATTTAAGTTCAAGTTTGTGGCGTTTTATTTTGAAGCAAGCCCCATCTTTTTTGGTTCTTTGAACACCTTATTATAAAAATCAACACAAAGATGTATACATATGTTCGATTTCTGTCATTTAGAATAAATGCTCATTTTCGACAATTTAAGTGTTTGTTATTATATCGACAAAAAACATAGCAGAGTATAACCTGTGTGAGCTGTTGGGTTTAATGCAGACTAAACACGATAATATAATTGTATCTATGCATTGCATAAAGTAATTTATATTATATGGTTAGTATGTGATATTTTTATTTGTTATATTTTGTGGGTTCCGGATGGAGGATAACTTTCCGTTTTTGAAACTAGTCCATCCCTATAGAAGTAGTCACGTGATGTTTTGGTGTACTAAAGTCACGTGACCTGTGCAGAATATTTTTCCATGCTGACATTTTAAAAAATCTCCTTAAAAATCAGCTACCCTCCTCCTCCCCTAATTTGTATCCACCTTTATGTACAATTGTGTAAAAATGTAATTGTTGCACATCTTTGTTTTATATTTGTTTCATTTGTTGTACATCTTTTAATTACAAATGGTGCGTTTACTTTGAAGCAAGCCCCATCTTTTTTTGTTCTTTGTACACCTTATTATAAAAATCAACACAAAGATGTATACATATGTTCGATTTCTGGCATTTAGAATAAATGCTCATTTTCGACAATTTAAGTATTTGTTATTTTATCGACAAAAAACATAGCAGAGTATAACCTGTGTGCTGTTGGGTTTAATGCAGACTAAACACGATAATATAAAGTATACGGGACTGTGTTGTAATTTCACATGTGTCGATTAAAGTCGATTAAAAAATACCGAAAACACAATTTCTAATTTTAAGAAAGTATAGACATAAAGAAAACTTATAGATGTAGGAATCTGTAATCTCTTATCAGAGGAAATAAATAAATAACTATTTATCGTTCGCACATCGTGCACACATCGTTCACCCACCGTGCACACATAGTGCGCACACCGCACATCGTGTAACGTTGTGCTATCCAACATCTGTATTTCCCCCCTAGTTTTACAACTTTTGAGTGTTCGAATTGTGTTTTCAACATTGAGCAGTATCTTATCAGTTTGAAGACGTTTCTATGATTAAATTTGATCTAGCGTATTTGGCTGGTGACTTCGGTGAAGCAGAAGACGCTTACCTTTCTGGAACATCTTGGCTTGTTATCATTCTTCTTTTTCAAGCGTCTCCATGTGAATCTTTCTTTTGTTGCTCATATTTTACCATAGTTCAATCGACTGACACTTCGGCATTCTGATGCTTTTTTATATTACTATTACACATATTATGGCTGTTTAGCTGATTTTATAAAACTGTCATTGGCAATGAGGTCTTTGTCAAGTTGTTTTCCTAGATACGTCCCTTGTTTACGTCTCGGTGTCTGGTTTATGCATGTACTGATAAGCTATGCTTAATATAAGAAACCAAAATCTCTCTGAACGATAATTAATACTACACAGATTAATTTATACTCACTATGGCCATTTTTTTCCTGGTAGTGTCCTTAATGCACTTATTTCCTATGCAAAATACACAAGTTTTTTCATTGTCAGCACTTGAGTATATTTTATATATTATATTCAATCATTATAGTGGAGGAACGTTCAGACGAGAAGCGCATTTCGGTTCTGGTTCAGAACCAACATGGCTGGACGATGTGGCATGTTCTGGGAACGAATCAAGGCTGATGGATTGTGGTTTTCCAGGATGGGGGATAGAGAACTGTGGTCACAGCGAGGATGCCGGTGTAGTGTGTCAACCCCCGACCTCGCCACCGTCCACTATGACGATTCCATACTCTACCACGCAATCAGCAGCCAAGGGTAATGTTGAATTCAATATTTGGTGTACGTGTGTTAGTATGATGATGTATATCCACTTATCATAGGCTAAACCACAGTTTTGGTATTAAAAGTAGAGTAGTAACGCCACAATTGCTATAGACATCATATCAAATTAGACTATGGCGTGATACATTGACATAGGTGTGTAAGATACTTGACTTAATTTTTACTATTGTATCATACTGTCTTGTTGCAACACACACACACACCCACACAAGCCCACATATGTATATACATAAAATTTGTTTAAATCTCTTTAATCTTAGGAATGTGATATATAGTTTGTAGCCTAGAAAACAAGACGTTGTTGAGTCAGAGAAACAAAAACTTCCGGTAGTCTGTCACAAGCAGAACTACAGAGATCAATTATTATATTATCCAAGTTCTATGTACAGTAGAGAACATGCTGCTTTACAGTTAATGTGAGGCAAAAGTTTCGCCCAATATCATTTAAATCAGAAAAGCGTTTAATGTAATTCGATGTTTGTAAATTTTACCCTAAGTCAGTCTGAACCCCATTGCCACTTACGCATTAAAGGCAAAATTAAGTATAAGCAAAACTTAAAGTTCATTGTCAAAACAATGTAATTCAATAATAATATAAATTAAATCTTCTTTCAGTATTTAGGCCCCCAGTATCGCCCAGATATCGAACTTATAATACCTGTAATAATTATCTTATTATTTGCACAGTACTAACCTGTATCACTATTTTAATATTTATCTTCTGTCGATTGAGTATCAGCTGTTGTATCGGAAAAACATGTCTTAATTTGTTGAAATTGGTTTTTGAACAGAGGGTGATCTACGTCTTGTTGAAGGTCCGTCTGAGATGGAAGGTCGAGTGGAGGTGTACCACGCGGGACAATGGGGGACAGTCTGTGACGATGAATGGGGCATGAACAATGCACGTGTTGTGTGTAACCAGCTAGGATACAGGTAAATATTGAAGAATGTGTTATGTCTAGACAGATCACAGGTACATGCAACTTTTTATGGAATATGGTTTGTGTAGACAGGTAACAGGTAAGTCTAATATAATATGGTCTGTATAGACAGGTCACAGGTAAGTTTATGAAATTTGCTATGTGTGGACAGGTTACAGGTAGGCAGGCTACAGGTAATTATTATGAAATGAGATATGTGTTGACAGATTACAGGTAATTATTATGAAATGTGGTCTGTGTAGAAAGGACACAGGTAAGTCTTATTAAATGTGGTCTGTGTAGACAAGTTATAGGTAAGTATTATGAAATGTATTCAAATTTTGCCATTTTGAAAATTTAGTTTCAATCTATTTGATTGAACTAATTATTTTTATACCTTGTAAGACGTCAGAAGTTACATCTGTCACAGTGTCAAGGCATTATTTTGAAATATTGTTCAATCAGAAAAGAACTTCTATTCACTGCATGGGACACTAGATGTTCAATAAGTGTGAAGTCCTGAAGATATTGCCCCAAATTTACGCTATCGACTCCCCACATTTTGATGCCGTCACTTTTGTTCAACCTTTAAGGTACTTTAGAAATGTAATTGATACAAAATGTAACGGCTTCCCTGTTGAATCCGAAAAATATTTCTCTCGTTTGTTTTTTCCGATACTGTTTTTACTCGTGAAACATTTCGGTTAGTTGGGTTTCGTGATACCTTTTTTTTTGTTCTGTACTTCATGTTTTGATATCAATTTTTGTGTCTAGAGTTTGACTTTACGTGGGCGTTCTGTTCTGTTGATTATCCAGCAGTATTGCTGAATCAAATACCTAGCGTTGCTTTTTCTGGTTCTAATACAGCTTCGTGTTATTTTCAATAGCCCGCTTGGTTTTAAGACGGAAGCATATTACGGTGAAGGCATAGAACCAACGTGGATGGATAGCGTCAATTGCAAAGGGAACGAGACCAGACTTATTGACTGTAATTTTGGAGGATGGCAAAACGAAAACTGTGGTCATAGTGAGGACGTAGGGGTTAAGTGTGAACAGAGTGGGGGGAAACCTACTCCAGAAATGACCACCGAGGTTGTCACAACATCAGCTCCTATAAGTTCCTCCACGGAGAATTTGGAAGGTAATCAACAATGAACGATAGCATATGTATACAGATATGATACAAACATTAGTTTACATTTAATACATGTTTAAATGTTTGTAATAATTTCGATTGCTGTAGTATCTAATGGCAATTATTGAGAATTGCCGTAGAATCTAGTGGTGATCATTGAGAATTATCGTAGTATCTACTGCTAATTATTGAGAATTATCGTAGTATCTAGTGGTAATTATTGATAATTATCGTAGTATCTAGTGGTAATTATTGAGAATTGCCGTAGTATCTAGTGGTAATTATTGAGAATTATCGTAGTATCTAGTGGTAATTATTGAGAACTATCGTAGTATCTAGTGGTAATTATTGAGAATTGACATTCCTAATGTTGAATGAAAGGGGAGAATTCTCGTTAAGAAAACATTTGGTATTTTGAAACTAAAATATGTGTCGATATAAAAAAAGAAAATATTAAGAAAAATGATGATATATTGTGCTAGCACCTTAAAAATAGCATATGAAAGATACAGTCGTACTTGATATCTGATGTTACTTTAAAACATTGTGTCCTAGGATCTGTACGGCTGGTTAATGGTGGCACCCAGTACGAGGGTCGAGTAGAAATTTACCATAATGGTTTCTGGGGTACGGTCTGTGACGATTTATGGGGAGACGTCGATGCCAGAGTTGTATGTAGACAGCTTGGATACAGGTAAAGTTATACGAATTTGTTTGTTGTATTTCTTAATTTATTGAAAAGCTTAGCAGGTGTGATAACATTAATCTAGCAATGTCTTTCAATTTCACATTCATTTAATCCGCTTGATGTTCAAAGCAAGGACAATGCAAATCCTTCTACTTCAGCCGCTTTCCTCCAGTTTAGCTAGAACATAACCATCAAATATTACTTGAACTAAAGTGTACACAGTACAGATTAGTCTTCGAATAGTTTTGTTGAACTATTGCAATTGATTCTGTATTCAAAAGCTTCATCCGAGTATCATGTTTCTGTGATAGATCGGACTATGTACGGATACATTAAGAACAGAGTGTTTCAAAAGATGTAGGTTAAGGAAACTTTGTACAAGTTGTATGGTCGCTATCGTGATGTCGGTTAGAAATAACTGTTTCATTATCACTACCCTTGTTTTCGTTATGAAAACAAATCTTTTTTTTTATCTGACATACATTTATATTGCTGGTAATGTCGATTAAGCTGATGACGCATACCTTTCCCGAATACCTGGTCTTATTCTCCAAAACCTTTATAGGACTCAAACAACTAAATCATTTACTTTATGTTATTGAAAAGAATTTGAACTAATAGCGTTAATATTTGAAGTTCAACACTAGTGACAACTATCTAGATTCACAGATACATACCTGACAAAGGCTTCAAATGACATGTTTGGTGAGTTTAGTAGCATATAAGAGCGCTACAGGGCGTCTGCTTTTGACAATAGGACGTGAAAACCCCCTTACATCTGACCCCATATCAATCCGCCATCACATTTTAAAATCTACTAAAACTATACATTTTTCTAAAGTTCAATATCTGTAGATTTCATTCAATGTAAAATATATCAACAATTACCTATTTAAATTACTCAGAGGCACTATATTAAACCGAAACAAATTTTATGTAAGGATTACAATCGTATTATCAATCTTCTTATACAAGCGTCTCCATGTGAAACTTTCTTCAATCGACTGACATTTCGGTGTTCTGATATTTTTTTAATATTATTATTACACATCGGTATTCTGATGGATTTTGATATTATTATTACACATCGGTATTCTGATGGATTTTGATATTATTATTACACATCGGTATTCTGATGGATTTTGATATTATTATTACACATCGGTATTCTGATGGATTTTGATATTATTATTACACATCGGTATTCTGATGGATTTTGATATTATTATTACACATCGGTATTCTGATGGATTTTGATATTATTATTACACATCTTATGGCTGTTTAGCTGAGTGGGAATGATGGGTATCTCACAATTTCGCAATTCTTTCATAAAACTGTCATTGACAAGGAGGTCTTTGTTAAAGTTGTTTTCCTGGATACGTTCCTTGTTTACGTCTCAGTGTCTGGTTTATGCATGTGTAAAAGTGGAGATAATTCGGATACTTAACATACGATATTAACGATTGACAGTTCACCACGTTTCGTCGTCCATCTTGTTGTTTTCACATTCGGAACCTAGTTACGTAACCGGAAGTGTTCCGAGTAGCTTTTGCGCGACTATTGCACATGGGAAGTGCCGTGTTTCTGTCTATATCAAGCGGTGGTTTTGTATAGTTCGTTAGTCAGAAGTAAAGTCCTCGTAAGACTGCCTGACATACTCTTTCGCTCCTTCTTTCTAGGACTCGTTAGGTAATAATGAAGGACTAGCAATAATGTTTAGTGTTAGGGTTAGAAAGTAGTCTGTACACATGTCTATATAGAATTCCAACGTAGAGTCCGTCGTCTACGCTTATAGGAGTAGGCCTCGTAGTCACTAGTATTAATGAACGGTGTTGTATCGTGTGAGTAAGGGTGTGAGCTATGTTATCGTGTATTGTACTGATATTTCTTTACACTTGTTGTGTTTAATAAAAGATATTGAAGTTTATATCCTTGAGTCTATGTTCATTTGCCATACTTCATGTTCATCAATTTATAAGACCCCTATGGACCCGAGATCAACGAACCTGGGTTAGGTTTCTTGGATAGAAACCGCTTCTTTTACACATGTACCGATAAGCTATGCTAAATATGAGAAACCAAAATCTGTCTAAACGATAATTAATACTACATAGTAAAATTCACAATGGCCAATTTGTTCTTGGTAGTGTCCTTTATGCACTCATTTCCTATGCAAAATACACAAGATTTTTCATTGTCAGCACTTGAGTATATTTTTTATATTATATTCATTAATTATAGTGGAGGAACGTTCAGACGAGAAGCGTATTTCGGTTCTGGATCAGAACCAACATGGCTGGACGATGTGGCATGTTCTGGGAACGAATCAAGGCTGATGGATTGTAGTTTTCCAGGATGGGGGACAGAGAACTGTGGTCACAGCGAGGATGCCGGTGTAGTGTGTCACCCCCCGCCCTCGCCACCGTCCACTATGACGATTCCATACTCTACCACGCAATCAGCAGCCAAGGGTAATGTTGAATTCAATATTTGGTGTACGTGTGTTAGTATGATGATGTATATCCACTTATCATAGGCTAAACTATAGTTTTGGTATTAAAATTTAGAGTAGAAACGCCGCAATTGCTATATGCATCATATCATATTGGACTATGGAGTGATACATTGACATAGGAGTGTAAGATTCTTAATTTAATTTCTAATAGTGTACCATACTATCTTGTTGCAACACACACACACACATACACTCTAACACCATCACACACCCACATATATATATACATTAAATTTGATTAAATCTCTATAATCTTAGGAATGGTGTAGCCTAGAAAACAAGACGTTGTTGAGTCAGAGAAACAAAATCGTCGGGTAGTCTGTCACAAAGAGAACTACAGAGATCAATAATTATATTATCTAAGTTCTATGTACAGTAGAGAACATGTTGCTTTACAGTGTATACGTATGTGAGGCAAAAGTTTCGCCCAATATCAATTAAATCAGAAAAGCGTCAACATTGCTATAGACATCATATCAAATTAGACTATGGAATGATACATTAACATAGGTGTCTAAGACACTTGTTTTAATGTGTAATTTTGTATTCCTGTTACAACACACACACAAACATATATATATATATATATTGTTGTTGAGAAATAACAGCTTCCGTTAGTCTGTTACATACAGAACTACAGAGATCAATTATTATATTATTCAATTTTTCATGTACGAACAATAAACAATCACTCATAACTCGGAAACAAAACATGAAAATCCGTTCAACAATGCTTTTTTGAAAAGCTTCCTGCTTTAGACTCAATCTTAATTGCCACATTTTTCAGTGAAGAGAACAGGGACACGGTACTGACATTACAATGCATCAAGTTCATCGGACGAGATGACTTACCTACTGCAGCTTGTCAAATATTAGGATAGACGGCGAGTTTAGTTGATAAATGTAAAAGCAAATGTTAACCAGTTAAAAACATTAACTTCGCTGCTTTACAGTTAATGTAAGGCAACAGTTTTGCTCACTATCATTGAAATCAGAAAAGCGTTTAATGTAATTCGATGTTTGTAAATCTTACTGTAAAAGTCAGTCTGAACCCCATTGCCACTTAAGCATTAAAGTCAAAATTAAATATTAGCAAAAGTTAAAGATCATTGTCAAAACAATGTAATTCAGTTATAATATATGTGTAATCTCCTTGCAGTATCTAGTCCCCCAGTTGTTATACGTAATATTAATTTGCATGTCTCTGCTGTGGTTTAATGTCATTCCTCTAAGACAAGAAAATCTGCTATGGAGTATCGACAGATATAAGTATGCTCAGCTTCTGAGATTAAGACTTCTGCGATGCTTGAAATAAATACCTACGAAGTGGTGCCCTGGTTGGATTTTTTTATGTTTTTTCATTTCTTTAAGGAGCACACAGTTCATTTTGAAAACAATTATAACTAAATAAACAGAAATACAGAATACCGTGATTAACATCATATTAATTTCTGTCTCTATATATGAAATAAACCTTATTGTAATTTACTCTTTATTGATATGTAGCTAGGTCAAGCAATATTTCAAGAATAGTTTACCTGTCATGAAAACAACCGTCTTGTCACGCGTACTAACACATGGTTACTTCTGGATGAAAAAATCAGGTTGTGCTTGTTTCTTTTTTGTTCTTGGAAAGCGTCTTGATTAGTTTGATTAGTTTGATGGTTTTCAGGAGAATATGATCAAGATTGACATACAATGAATGAGACCAGTTATCTGACTTGTTAACAGTTGTTGAGCGACTATTGGTATTTTCTAATTCGTCTGTCGGACAATATTTGTGTTGTCTGTAGGTTCTGTAGGTTTTCAACCATTTTCATGAAACTCAATACACATTTTTGGAACATTATTCTCTGGAGACACATTTTAATTTGCATATTCAAGGTCAAAGTTTCAGATATATAACTGAATTTAGTATGTATTCGTCTGTAGATTTCATCTTTGTTGTAACTGAAATCAGTTTTTCTTTTTGTTCAAATTAATTTTTAACAGACGGGGATATACGTCTAGTCAACGGTTTATCTGAGCTGGAGGGTCGAGTGGAAATATACCACTCGGGACAGTGGGGGACGGTCTGTGATGATGAATGGGACATGGAAAATACACGTGTTGTGTGTAACCAGCTAGGATACACGTGAGTGATGTGAATTATGAGTAGACATATACAATATGTGTTGTCTGTATAGAGCTAGGTTACATGTTAATCTTTTAAAATGTGTTGTGTGTTAGACATTTAAGTTACAGGTAAGACTTTTGAAATGTGTTGTGTGTTTCAAGTAGAATATAATGCAACAGGTAGAATACAGGTCGGGTTCGAACCCCGGTCTGGCCATACCGAAATAAGGTTTCATGTGTCTTCGGTGTTGAAGACTTTGTTTAAGAATGGAGGGCTGTAGCGGTACTGGATTGGGTCAATCGCTGGCGACAGGTAGCTTAATTGGTTAAAGCTTCGGCTTAGAGTTAGGAGGGTCCCGGGTTCGAAACCAGGTCTTACCGTTATATTTCACTTTCTCCTCATACACCTACAAACTGCTAATATATAAGTGTGGGAATTTTGTTCGATTTGTTGTCCGTTATGGTTTGAACTTTCTTGTTAATTTGTTTGTGTGATCATTAAGTAATCATCAGTAAAAAGAGGCTCCACAAGTCATATGTACAAAAAAAAGCTTGCCTTCTCTTCAAATAGTTTCTATATGCAGTATCATTAAGTTTTGACATACTCTACCTATAACTTAATATTACATTTGCAATCACCTGTGTGTGTGTTACGTTCCCATTTGGTTATGTAACCCTACCGATTCAACCAAGTAACTTGGAACTAAATTTAACAATATGGTCCTCTTTTGCGAGGTACCACACTAGAAACTTGCACAGACACTTTCGGCCACCAAGAAAAATTGGTCACAAAACAGATTACCTACACAAAAAAAATCGATCGAGAATTCAATGAAACATTATAATCAATGGATAAAACACAATTGATTTATGTAATTACACCTTTAAAATATGTATACATGATGCCAAAAAATGAATTATACTGCCCATTATAGCTAGTTCGTCCTTCAAGGACTCATCGGTGATGCTAGGTACAAAAACGTTGGCTATTCAAATCGCTTAAAGTACTGTTTAGATACAGGTGCATGTACACAAAACCGCTAAATTTATTAAGTTAAACGTTTGGATGAGTACTAGACAATTTCAAAATATATGATCTGCAATGTGTGGATATTATGAACAATAACATCTGAAAGAATATTATGTTGAATACTAAATTAATGTAATTAACTGATATGTAGTCCTGATTGTCATCAAATGGTTACGGCTTATTACACTCTGAGCTTGCACTGTACACTAAAAAAGAGAGAAGATAATGGCAATGTACGCTGCCATAAACGAGATGTCTATAAGCCCTTGGCACAAGTTAGTGTAATACACTGTACTATTACATTGTGTATCTCCTGCATTTTTTGTCCTTAATAGAATAAGGGGTTTTACATCTCAACTTTGGTTACATAAATAACTTAGACCAATTTGGAAAACTTAAAAAGTTGTTTATACTGCAATTCATTGTTGGCATACTCTGTATATGATAAATTTTAAAAGTGCAATCACCTGTTTGTTTCCTACGTTCATCGTTAAAAATACAAGGTTGTAGACTCTGCTGGTGGATTTGTTTGTCCCAAAGATTTACCGTAGCCTTGATAGCCAAAGTAGTCACTCTTGAGAAGTTGCATGATTTATGATAGACACGCTTGACATTTATTCTATGTTATATCAGTTGCATTACCGATTCGTTTATGGTGAATTGTCACGATAAAGAATGATATAGACTATTTGCATTGTGGTAGTCAGGATGAATAAGTCAATAATTAATTTTTCACAAAGAATACAACTACAATGTTTAATGGCTTCCGTTATGTGGAAAAGCCTTAGACCTCACAAAGGGCCGGTTTCCAAAACGGCCCCTTCTCTGATTCAAATTTCCTGTTGGTGGTGCATTGCCCATGCCGTTGTGGTCACAAATCTATAAAGTATAAAGATTTAGGTCACTTGGTTTGTTTTTTATGGCTCTTCAAAGTTGTACCTTTCAGAAGCTGTCTAAGTGTTGATAAAATGTGCATGTTATGTAAAATATTAATGAAAATCTAATCAAATGATGGTCACCGTAAAGAATACATTCATGGCATGATTGTGACAAAAAATCATGTTTCCATCGCGCCATTTGGCTGTTTTATGGAAGAAACAATCTCAAAAATGCCATTTTCGATGATAACATTTTAGACACAAAAACTGTGTTTTTTAGAGAATACACCCTTTTATGGGCGTTGGATGCAAACCAATTTTTATCCTATTAAACAGTACGTAATATGCTATTGATGAGAGGAAAAATCATCAAAATGTAAGTGGTGGAACATTTTCAAATGTTGGGTTGAATTAGCCTATGGTTGAATTGCCGATTTTCGACTTTCTTTAGATAATTAACAAAAAAACGAGAGTATTTGCTCGGTATGTTGAGAATATGTACACAGATATGAAAAAAAGTGAGAGAAACACTTTTTCATAAAAAAAATCCAAGATGGCTACTTCACAAGTCCCCGTGGTTGAAGACATTGGCTGACAAATAGACAGAACAACAAACAAAACGTGTTCCTTATGATTTTGGTTGGTTTTCGCATTTACGGGAGTGTTCATAGCTACGGGCGATTGTATAATACCTATATTTATAAGTTTGGTTAGTCACATGGTAACGGGGATCTTTCATATCGAGCCCCAAACATACTTTCGACATATGCACTCCGTTGCCGCATGGAAAACTATTTCAAGTTTTGTCGGAATTTCTTTACCTGTGGTTGTAATGGTCGAGGGTTTTCCAGCGTCCTGTAATACCCAAGGTAGTACAAGATACTGGAGATGTGCGCACACATTCCCATCGTTCTCTCTCCAACTGGGCACTGGCAGTAGTAGTCCTTTATTGGGGCCTCAACATCGGGTGAAACGGTGAACCGTATCCAAACGTTATATTTCGTTTGGCTTTTGTGTCGAGAATGTATTTGACATCGGAGAAGGTCTGGGGAGTGCTGGTAAAGCCACACCTCATAGTCTCCGTCATCACTTAAATGTTCGGCGATGTAACCAGGAGCCAGAGATATCTGATACGTTCCACACGTAATGGTTCTCAAGTAATCAAGATCGAGACGGGGAAACAGTACGGAAGATGCATCCATCTTGACAAACTCGGACCTTGCCCGTCTAGATAGATCCGGATCTGTCTTGACTCTCTGAGCTAAACCATTCGGTGTTGTCAAACGGTCCTTCATACGTTCAGCCATTAGCCTATCTTTGGCATCTCTCTCTGGAGATCTCTGGTAGATCGGTCCTCTAATACCATTCAGACAGGCTGTGACGGTTCGAAGCAAAGCCTCGATGACATTGATAAAGCTGTTAGACACCAATTGCGTTCGGAAGAACGTCCAGTGTTTCAGACGACCATGATAGGATTCCACAATCCACCTCGATTTGGTGATAGTTCTGTCAAGATTTGCTTGGACGTCAGAATGTTGACTTTGACCGGGTTTCAGGTATGACGGCATGCTAGCATTGAGGCCAGAGGCTTCGAGAACTGGTAGGACATCTCTAAAACCTCGGTCAACGACAACGTTGTCGTCTGGTTGTAGCCAAGTAACTAGCTTGTCCATGACTTTTTTTGTAATTGTAGCATCATTTTCGCTGCCAGTGAATGGTCCTACTGTGTCCAGAATGTAGCCATCTGGTAAGGCGATGCTCATGAATTTGAGATAGTTTCTCTTCTTCTGGCCACAGTAGGACATTCTCTGGAGCTTGTGGTCGGAGCTTTTCTGGATATAAATATAGGTGCCATCTAATATGGCAGTGGCTTTATCTCCAAAAAATGCTTCTGAAAAGACAGTATTGTGCCCGAGCAACTGTTCTCTTGTCAAGTGATCCGGACCTAGAAATTGTGGGACTATCGATGTGTCTAATGCCTGTACTATGGAGTGGAAAGTTTTGGACACACTTGACTTGGAAATTCCAAAAAGAGAAGAACACTGACTCCAGGAAATGTCGGTTTTCAGTTTTACCCAGAACAGTAATAGAGCATCGTGTGTAGTCTTGGTATATATACCAGATGAAAGATATGGGGAACAGTGCGAGTGGATTTCGAGGAACTGATCTTTGGACCAACCTGTCCAGGCCATGCATGCCGAGTCATCAAGAGAAGAAAAGCTTATTGTAAACGCAGACTGGTTCTGTGAAAGGACGTGCGACACCTCTAGGAGGTCATTAATGATTTCGGACGATTTTGATGGTAACTGAGATTCCAAGGAACCTCTACCATCAAGGACAACCTCTGTAGACGGATCTAAGTCGTTACCAATAAGGTGAATGGAGCAGACGCGGGATGAGGTGGGACACCACAGTTTGTGTGAATAGATCAGGTGATGTCTTGCACGTTTTGGTAAGACTGATGATTTTGTTCCATTTCTTGCAAAGGTAACAAGACAGAGACAGCATTTTTTGTGTGAAGATGATCCATTCAAAAGATCATGAAGGGTCAGCAACGGCAGGATATGGGACGGGGAGTCGTCTTCTTCCTCTATTTCCTGGTTCTGCTCGGGTTCAGGTTCAGGCTGATTTTTGTTCCGAAGATACTTCATGTAGCACTTCTGGCAAATAAGTGCTTGTTCCTTTGCTGACATCAATCCTTGTTGCACCAGCGTATCTAGGAGCCATTTATATTGTGGACTATTTACATTGCGTGCACTTCTGTTCTTATTGCCACTACGTTTCTTGAAGTATACTTGACACCCTTCTCCAACACATTTACCCTCCATCTTGAAACAATAACGATTGGTTTATGAAGCGTCGATAAAGTAACAAAATAGCAAGCCACCGATGATTGCTGTAAACAGCTAATACTTAGTAGTTTGGTACAATTATGCGAAAATGTGTGATAAATAACGAACAACTAATTACACAAAATAACAAGACAATATAATAAATCACATTCAATACCTCCAAGAAGCGCAGAATTGATTGATTACTTAGAACAAAATAAAGTATTTCATATGGATAATCTATCTATTCGATGTGGCGTGGTCGGCAGGCACAAAGAAAGTGAGACAAGTCAGGGTCCCAACCCTGACAGAGCCACAACGCTTTGGAGATGGGACAATAAAACAAGGAAAGTGAGACAAGAATAGCTAGCGTCGAGTCAATGATTCCGTAAACGTATAGACAAAGACAAGAAGATACGGATAAATGTACAAGGCCACACGATCAGAAAATTCAGAAGAGGACAACTTGAGATAGAACAGTATTCATGTATCAGGGTGTCCTCAGTGTAAATCTTTATATCGATACTGTTTATTTAGTCGTTACACATCATAAAACTGTCATGAAAATATCCGCTCTGATATTCAATATAAAAGTTTGTATATAATAAGCTATATAATAGGGTTTCAGACAAGGTTGTTACTCATTTCCCCTTTTCTTTCAATTTACAACCACATTCAGGCGGCGATATGAGAACGTTCCACCACATGGAATTAGCTGATTTTTGGTACACATATGAAACAAGTAAAGCTCTATCCGATTTTCTGATGGAAATTTGCATCCAAAACTATATAACGGGAGAAAATTGCAATTTTATGGCATTTTTCTTCATAATTGTGTCTCTGCAAGTGCATTTTCATCCGAGAATATTTTTTTTTATGTTTTATGAATAAACACGATGTTTTGGAAATATTTATCAAAAGAAATTTATACTATGTTGCGAATTACAATTTCGAGATAACCTTCTTTTATTTACGAACTTATGTCTTTGATGCTGAAATTGACAACTTTATAAAAATACATTTTCACTGAAATTATGAAATCTGGGTGTCGGAAAGGTGTAAAATTATTCTTCGGAAAAGAAAAAAACAGTAGTTGAGCTAGATAAGAAATTATACGGGGGCAGGCTCCTATGGAGAATTAACATTACTGGAAACAGGCCCTTTAAAAGGAAATTTGACAAGGAGAACACTCCTTTTCAAAAAGAATTATAAACTATCAAAACTGCTGCAATATATATTTTTAATGTTAATTCAAACTAGGCCGACTAATCAAGGATACAATATATACATACCTTGACTATGCTCTTACAATTGTGAAATACAAGTTATTAATTTCAAAGAAAAACAAATAAACATAATTGGTATAATACATAAGTTAGCCTTTATCTTTGCCGTTTTGATACTAACATTGCTAAATTACTAATAAATAAAAGTCTGGTGCCGCCTACACTGGACAAACTGATCTGTACTACTGACTTTTATCTTTCGACACTTTCAGTTTTAATTGCATGAGAGTACGTGACTTTTCTATTAACGCATCGCTATAGACTGATACACATTTCTACGCCATTTCAAAACATCCTTCCGCTAGTTAAATAGCATATATTTGGTGGCTATGAAAACACGAAAGAAAGCATACTGCCGATCTCTTATGTATTTCAAATAAGTAATTACAGTGTCATAACGTTTTTCTAACTAGCTTATTGACTGAATCTATTCGCAAGATATCATGTCAACATGATGGTTATTTTATCAGTATGAATACGTAAAAACTGTTTGAAAAAGATTAATTTTACCTATACATAAGACGAAAGGTTATTTTTTATCAGAAACTATTGAAATAAGATCAATATATATATGATCTGATCAAAATAAAGCATTCAGTAGTGATCAGGGTATCCTTTCACGAGCAATAAACCTAACAGAAAAAAGTAAAATGTTAACCTTTTAACATCTCAAATCGCTTATTTATCTTGCCATTAAGTGCAACATTTTGAACAGAAATTTCAGGAATTGTGCTTCAATTTAAATTTCTTTGTTACTTTTATATCTCATCTATGATGTATTCCTGCACTACAAGCGCATGTAAAATACATAAATTACAGGTAAGCATTGCAAATCGACGTAACTTTATTGATTTATTTTAGTCCCGTGAATTACGCTAAGGAAGCATATTACGGTTCTGGTATTGAACCAACATGGATGGACAATGTCAATTGCCAAGGGGACGAGGAAAGACTGGTGGACTGTCCTTTCCCAGGATGGCAAGCTGAGAACTGTGGTCATGGTGAGGATGTAGGAGTGAAGTGTGAGCATAGAGGGGAGACAACAACTCCCGTGTTCAACACCTCTACCACTACAACGGAGGTTCCAGCAAGTTCAACCGAGACTTTTGAAGGTAAATAACATCGCACAACAAGAGAGTGCTCTACTGCCAATGATGAACAGATATGTTCGGGGACTTCCAAACTTACTTATTGGTTGGGCGTCAGGTATATGTATTAGAAATTGAATCATTTGCCTTGGATATGTAAGTGTCAACCCAGAGTTTTTATATGTTCGTATCGACTGTGAGTGCTTCTTTTTAGTATCGATAACTTTTATCAAAATGTAGCATAGTGGGTTTTGGTTTATATGAAAACTTGACATTTGCAGTGAGTTCCCTTACATTTACAAACGTGCTTTGGAACCTGACTTCACCGACATTTGACTTCTGTACAATTAGTATTTTAATCACATTTGGCCTGAAACATCCTTGGGTAAAGGGAAGTCAAATTTATATAGTCGGAGGGTGTGGCCCTTTGTAGGTGTATGGAGCGAGGTCCAATAGGAAGTAAATCTTCGACAGTCCTTCTTCTTATGTATCTTTGGAGGGATTTTAGCCAAAATTAGTCGAGAGCATCTTTTGACAAATAGAACTCAATTTTGTTTAAACAAATAGTATGGCTAGAGGGGCAAATAGGGTAAATTGAGGTTAATCTTTAAAATACTTCTCTCCTTCATTATGATTGGAGTTATTCAAACCATTTAGTCAAGAGGTCATTTGGCAGACGAACTCAATTCTTTTAACAGAGACGGTAGTCCCCCTGGCAGCAAATGGGAAGGGTTAAGTATGTAGAATATAGTAATAAATGCTTAATGTATTTTCTTTCAGTTTATTTGTAGACATTTAAGCCAAATTTTGTGTAGAGGTTCATTGGGCAACTGGGACTCAATTTTGTATAAAAGAGGGTTGCTTTTAGCGCAGGACCAGCATTTGGCATGTCTTATTATCAACTGAATCTTGTTTCCTACGTGCCAGAAACTTAAGCATTACTTGCAGATATAACAAATTCACTACCAGTTTCATCATTTTTCTTGTATCGCTGATAGATATTGAACCAGGCTTGAAACATAAGCAACAGGTTGGTTTCAATGTCATCCTAAATATAATAACTTAATGAATAGATTAAAAAGATACATAAAAAACAGTTTATGGCATAGTATTTGTTTTCAAATTCGCGTAAGTAATATAATACAATCTGCAAAAACTACCAGTACATGAAAAACATTATTAGAGATTTGACACAGCCATATGTTATGTTGGCTGAAGCATATTTAATAGAAATCATTAATTGGTATGTAACCAAATGATTCTTACACTTAGGATCCGTGCGATTAGTGAATGGAGGGAATGAGTACGAGGGCCGTATCGAAATTTACCATGACGGAGTCTGGGGTACGGTCTGTGACGACGGTTGGGGAGACGACGATGCCAGAGTTGTTTGTAGACAGCTAGGATACAGGTAAGCTTTCATGTAGATAGCTCTGATACAGGAAGGAAAGATGTAGATAGCTGGAATACGGGTAATATAACATGTAGACCGCTGGAATACAAGTAAGGTAATAATGAGACAGTTGATAAACAGTTTAGATGTAGACAGTTGGGATAGAGGTAACTGACCTTGTAGATAGCTCGAATACAGGTATATAGGTAGATTAAGACGTAGATAGCTTGGATACAGGTAAGGTAACAGCTATGTTATAGGCAATGTAGACTCCTGGGATACAGGCAAATTAGAAGCGTTTAGATTAGATAAAGCATGCAACATAAATCGTTGCCTTTGTTGACCCTATGACATATAGATGAAGTGTATTTACCAATCCCAGCACAGACCCCCCTTTATATTAATACATACATATACATGGCATGGTATATTTGTTTAGTTTGAAAACGATTACCTTCATAACTTATTTTGCTACTGATCAATGCAGAATTATTGATAATACCTGGACTTCAAATTTATTTTACAATAACATCATAATTTTGTTTTGTTCAGCATAGAAACCCACATACTATATGCTATATTTTTGCTCTAAAATGCCAAACCCGTGCAAGACCCTGATTCATGCTTAAAGTAATTGATGATCTGACCGCCTATATTCTATTCCGAAGAAATATCACTTGAGTCAAAACGAACTTCTATATCGGGAAGAACAAATTATTGAAATACCTACAGACGAAATATGACCAGTCAGCAAATTTCATATCAATTCCTAATTCATTCTTTTTTCCTTGGAGGCCATATCTAATCAAGCAAATATGATTTGTATTAGTTTCTCTGAATTGTTTTGATATTTTTCAAATCTTTTTGGTGATGTGAAAGCAGATTAGTCGAATCACGTAAATGTCATTTTGTTTATATTATATATAAGGGGAGGCAGCTTTAGAAGAGAAGCTGCATTTGGTGCTGGGTCAGAACCAACCTGGCTGGATGACGTTAGCTGCGACGGCGACGAATCTAGACTGGCGGATTGTGTGTCTAATGGATGGGGACAAGAGAATTGTGGCCATATGGAAGATGCTGGTGTGGTGTGTTTACCACCCGTTTCTACTACTGCGTCGCCAGGTAATGTGAACATACATACAGTCCTTAATGTGCTTTACTCATTACAGTTATTACGTTCCCCAAATGAGTACCGACTATGTGATACACTCATGCACAGAAATCTTAGTGTTGATTTACATAGCACACATACTTGGATTTAGAGCCATTTTGGTCTCTGTGGAGTATAACATATATAACATATCCTTGAGATCAAGATGACGACCATGACATTTTTTAAAAGTCGTATATAACGTGCATGTTTTCGAAAAGTTAAATGCCTGCCTTATAAGTAGAAAATTGAAAGGTTATCCTTATAGAGGTGTAAAACCCTAACAGTAATAAAAGCATGTTTGGTTTGAGTTTATTGAAAAAATATGTGAACATAATGGCGTATCTGTATACTGTGTCAATTAATACCGATAACTCGGCTAAATATTCATACTTCCATACACCAGAGCCAGAGATGACACCGACACAAGAGCCAGAATGGACGCCGGAGCCAGAAGGGACACCAGAGCCAGAATGTACGATATTCTTATTCATACGAAATTAAGGTTAACTATGAAAAATTCCGGATATACCTCATATAATGCAATAGTGTATATACTTACATAGTGGGCTTTATTTTTTATTTAATTTTTACTTTTACTAAATCTAAGTGACAATATGCAATCACTAGTATATTGACATATTTTGTTAATATTTTAATATAATATAGCAACATCACTTCAATATAAAAGGAAATGTAATCATTATTAAAAAACGTCAAAAACGGGAGCGTTCTTTCTATTAACCTGCTTGTTAACACTGGTTTGTGATTGTTTTGTATTTGCAGCTTGCGCTCAAGAGACGGACTATCCATGTGTATCTAATGACCAGTGTGTTCCCATGGCAGTGCTATGTGATGGGCAGAAAGACTGCAGAGATGGGTCGGATGAGGTTCCATGCAGTGAGTTATGTTTTCCCGTATAATGTGATTATGGAAAAGGGTTTGTTTCTCTCTTGCCAATGTATTCAAGCCTATAACTCAAAAGATGAAAGCTTTATAGCCAATCCACGACTTCTTTACTCATTATTTCTGAATTGCTGACTCTTTCAACAATATTACTGCCTTAAAATATTTATTTATTAAGTCAAACATTCAATGTGCTTACATAATGAAATAAGCACGCTTCAAACATGAACAAAACCATGTATGGCGTAAGAGGGTTATAGGTACTCCCTCACTGCTTTGATTAGTTTTTGTTTGCCGCACAAATGTCTTTTTTTATTTATGATCATGTAGTTCTAAAAACATGTACGGTAACCGGTACTTATTGTCAGTGGATTCTCAATATTGTGTTTATTTTGAGGTAATCAAAGCACCCTCAATTACATTTTTTATTATCACACAAGGAAGGCAATCATTGTACTTAAAAAGCTTGAATTTACACTTTTACATAAGACATTTATCAAGCTTTCAATATCACATAATTAGCGGTATGCTCTATGTAAGCCATTTTACGCTCTCCGATTCCTGTCTTTAAGGTACATTTATCGTTTTCATGGTACACAATGCATCACCCTTCTCCTGAAACGGATTCAAGAATATAACATAGAAATGCAGGTATCCAAGGAAATAAGTTATACATATGATTTTGATGATGAATGGACTATTGATGTTGTAGATAATTATCAGAACATGACTGTACCAACTGGATCATCTGTAGACTTCACCTGTGCATCAAACTACTCCCTTCAAAACATAGTGGTAAGCGAACCAGGAATGAACGTCATGGTCACTAACCCGAGAACAGTGCTTCTGTGTCAATTATTGATAGGGTTTTGTAATGATGAACAAATTTATTGTCATGTTTGCTGATTTTTTTTATCAAATATTTAATACAACTATTTCATGCTATGCTATATATGTTATACTTGTAAGTTATTTCGTTTCTAAAACGTTCATCATGGCGCGATACACATATGTAATGCATTCTTTAGTATTCAAAATGAAACCCATATTCTTTTGCATTTTAGGTATCATGGCATTATAGAGCAGTTAACAGCTCGGATATGAAGCTAATTGCTGTGGACACATTCATCATTACTACGGGGGAATTCTTTGTTACCAAGATTAACGAACGCCTCAATATTTTACGTCTGGAAAATGCAACAGAACAAAGTTCAGGGGAATACGTGTGTAAAACAGAAAGAGAAAGGATAGCGTCACACAATTTGATTGTTACAGGTATGTTAAAGCTACTAGATCAAACAGATACTCAAATATTTACCCTGAATGCTTTGTTATTATAACGTAATTGAACAGAAACAAACCATTGTCATTAAATCAGAAAGATTTAAACTTCCTTTCTAGTTTGTAAACAACAACAAAAAAGAAAAAAACTGAAAAAATTCAGACAATATAGAAGTCCGTTAGCTTTTCTTTTGCAGTGCAAAAGAATTATCCATCCTTTTTAATAAATATATAGAACTGTTCAAGTATGTCTGCACTGAAATGAGACGTCTTCTGTCTTTAAATATAATTGTTGTTTTGACGGCTAGGCAAGTGCCACATCAGCAAGTAAAAACTATAAACAACTTAATCAAATATGTAATTTAGATGCTTCGTATGACGATTTAATTGATCTGATCTGGCCTTTAATCTCTGTAATGAAGGCAATAAGGGCAAGAGCGAAGTTTTAGTTCTTGATGCATATCAATACAGAAGGAAAAAGGGAAAACCTTGTTTTTTACTATTTTAAGTGAAAGTTTTTTATTTTTATTTTGCTTATTTATACGTTAAATGTTTAATATTTTTGAGTATTATATATGACATTCTTAGGATAAATATAAAGTCGGATACAAATCCAAATCAATTCTCCAAAATCTCAATGATTGACGAAACTGATATACTTGGCTAAAAAGGAAAGAACAATTGTTATGATAGTTTTCTGGGCTGCATACAATTACACCAGTATCAAGTAAATGGTAGACAATGGTATTATATTTTGACAGTAATAAGCTAGCATCCGAGGATTATTATGAACATTTTTTCTGTTGTATTCAATGCGTATTTTATCATAACATTCAATAACTAGCAAAATCTTAGACGTGATAATGATCCTATTGATTTCCTTAAACAAACAAAAATAAATTAAAATTAAAAAAACTGATATTATTAACTTGCATTCCACAAATGTCGTTTGAATCCTATATCGAAAAGACAAGCTTGTCATTGTTTTAGTTTTTTAAATATTTCGATTCGAGAAAACAAACAACAAGCTAATGGCATTTTCAATCATTCTATCAAATACGAATAGTTCTTGTCGGTACGAACTTATCATAATTGATGTTCCAGGGGAGATCACTGAGAACACTACAGGAAAAATGTGTGATATCCAGGCAGTGTTGAACTGTGTAGAGCCCGTCACCGATTTTGGAAATATTGGCGGAGATCTAGATGACGCCAGGCGAATTTGCAAGTAAGAAATGTATAGTTTAACACAATGTCTTAACACAATACACTAGTTGCAAAGCGAGGGGGAAATATGAAGTTCGTTTTGTGAAGTGAATCATTTTCCCGAATGAGGTTAAATGTGATTAACTAACGAAATCAACCGTTCAAAACTACTTACTACAAGAACCCTGTCAGTACATGATTTATTAATTTATTTATTGTTTATATCATTGTCAGTAACTTTTATTTTTGTTGGGGAAAAACACAATGTCGTGCTTCAAAAGCCCTTACTTATGCATTAAATCTGCAACTTTGAAAGAAACCTCACAGTTAGTTTTCTCTGATTTAATACGCTAATGTTAACATTAATAATTATCAGTATTATTCCAAAGGAATAGTTTCGCAACACTGTGATATGTCAATATGGAACACTACTCAAATTAGTGCGAATTAAGCAAAACTGCTGACAAGGATTCATTTGCGTTAGAAAAAAACACACCTTACCTCGATTTAAAAGAAAATAACCATAATCAAACTGTACGCTGTAACATAGAATTGCTGACATTGTGTTTCTTATCTCGTAGTACCATCTACCCAGACCTTATCTCCTGTATCAATAATCTACCAACTTCATGTATTGCTGAGTCTATGTACACACAAATAGAGATGGCCAAACAGCAACTTGAAACAATCTGTCAAATGATTGGTAAGTACACATTAAAATAATATTATCATATGCCTCAAGCTTTCTGTCCAATTCAATTGTTGCATTATATCTGGCGGAAAACAATTGTTTTGTTTATAGCAGAAACCTTCATTTTTGAATAAATAGTAAATTATACAATAATTAGTGAAACATTCAAAGTTACAGATAAAGAAGTTAGACTCTTATCAAAAGCCTCTGCAACAGATTAATGAAAACCCTTAATAATTTTCATGACATAACATTCACATAATTCTAAATAAACAAATACAGTAATTGACAGTCATTCGTGATTGTGAATGAAAGTTGCTTTTTAATGTGATTAATTGTAGTATTCTGACTATGGATGGGAGTAATTTTAAAAGTATTACCGTTCAATTGAGAGAAAGTAGTTTTGTAACTGAGAAAACGTATTTGTGATGTTGTCATTGTGAATGTGTTTAAGGATTGTTTTACCACACTGAATGTTACCGATGGTAATTTTGTTATCCTGAATGTTACCGATAGTATTGTTGTTACCCTGAAAGTTACCTATAGTAATATATTGTAACCATTAATGTTACCGATAGTAATATATTGTAACCATTAATGTTACCGATGGTGATATTGTTACCCTGAATGTTACCGATGGTATTGTTGTTACCCTGAATGTTACCGATAGTAATATATTGTAACCATTAATGTAACCGATGGTAATATTGTTACCCTTAATGTAACCGATGGTAATATTGTTACCCTGAATGCTACCGACGGTAACATTGTTACCCTTAATGTTACCGATAGTAATATATTGTTACCCTTAATGTAACCGATGGTAAAGTTGTTACCCTGAATGCTACAGATGGTAATATTGTTACCCTAAATGTAACCGATGGTAATATTGTTACCCTGAATGCTACCGACGGTAACATTGTTACCCTTAATGTAACCGATGGTAATATTGTTACCCTGAATGTAACCGATGGTATTACTGTTATCATTAATGTAACCAATGGTAATATTGTTACCCTTAATGTAACCGATGGTAATATTGTTACCCTTAATGTAACCGATTGTAATATTGTTACCCTTAATGCTACCGATGGTAATATTGTTACACTGAATGTTACCGATGGCAATGTTGTTACCTTGAATGTTACCGATAGGAATAAATTATAACCTTTAATGCTACCGATGGTAATATTGTGACCCTGAATTTTACCGATGGTTATATTGTTACCCTGGATGTTACCGTTGGTAATATTGTTACCTTGAATGTTCCCGATGGTAATATATTGTAACCATTAATGTAACCGATTGTAATATTGTTACCCTGAATGTTACTGATAGGAATATATTATAACCATTTATGTATCCGATGGTAATATTGTTACCCTGAATTTTACCGATGGTAATATTGTTACCCTGAATGTTACCGATAGTAATATATTGTAATCATTAATTTAACCGATTGTAATATTGTTACCCTGAATGTTACCGATAGGAATATATTATAACCATTTATGTATCCGATGGTAATATTGTTAGCCTGAATTTTACCGATGGTAATATGCTTACCCTGAATGTTACCGATGACAATATTGTTACCATGTTTGTTACAGATCGCTGTATTTCAGCTGCTTATCTGATATCTTTGAACGATCATAGCAAAGACAGTGTACATAGACCCCAGTTTCTGAAACACCACTGAAGGAAATTCCTTAACTGTTTCTATGGGAAAGAATTATTGGAAGAGAAATCTTGAGATAATTATCTTTTTATTTGCTTGTAAATAGTGTAAATAACAACAATTTATTTTCAAAATCTGAACCTCATAGACATATTTTCCTTTTGTTTAAGGAATATTACGACAAAAGCAATTTTTATAAGGACATAAACTGAACAGGATTTGAGCAAAGCATTGCTTTTTAAGGATGCTATATCATCTCTATTAGTATCGATGATATTGTATACCAATCGTTGACTATGATTTAAAATAAGTATTTATGAAGGGTATATGGCTGTCCCCAGTTTACCACATTTCCCGAACTTGAAATTTTCCAAAGGAAAGCATCAATGAAGTTAAAGATTAAATTCTTCCAATCCACTTACTTACTTGCAAGTATCAACAAGAACTTTGAATTATGGTTAATATTGTTATGTCAGGTGTACATAAAACATGAAGTAAGTCATGTTTGAGATTAATGTTCGAAATTATGATGTCAACACATTTGCTTTCTATTTTGTGTCGTAATTTATGAGATAATTTTTGAACAAACATGTTTGCCAGACGAAAATTTACATGTTTTTGAAAGAAAAGAAATAATTACTTAAATGTTCAATGATTCTTACTTAATCGAAGGAAAACATTGTCAGTATGAATTTTAATTAATTTTGTTATTTGAGGTGGGAACACAGGCAACGACACAGATGAAGAAACTGGAGGACAACCATGTGCTACCCAGGCAATACTGAGTTGCATAGAGCCTGTCACCAACATCGGTAATATGGGAGAGAATTTAGATGAGGCCATTCGAATTTGTAGGTAAGAGATGTTCTTTGAATTATTATCTCTTCCGGGATTTTTTTTTCGAGAGTCCTATCTGTTCTTGCCTTGCTGCCTTCGAAACAAACGATCATTTCCTTAACATTGTCACAAGTAATGCCTTGATCGCATTACGTTCCAACTCTCTACTAATGTATTGCTATATGGAGACTCTAACCTCTCAACAGCTCAAAATAAAGAAATACTCGACAGAGTTCAAAACTTCGTGGTCCAGTCTAAACGTTTTGGTTAAGCATTATAAGTATTAACTGTTGATAAAACGAAACTGTTAAAACCTCACAAATGATGTCATAATGATACAATTACCTACCATTCCATAGACTATCATTTTTTCTTTTGTAACATGTCTTACCACATATTTTTCTTTTCTGCATGTTTTTAATTGTACCTGTAGTATTATCAATTGTTGGTAATCTATAAGCCCTCAAGTTTGTTCGAAAGATGAGATTACTTTATATACGTACACAGTTCTTGTTTCCTCATCATGTTTGCTAATGTGACTTGTATTATTCATGCCATGTATTTCATTACTTGAATAAATACAGTTTAAACCAAGAGATGTTATGCTTCAGACAAGATTACTCCATTGTACCTGATACTTGTCTAAATCATATTGTGTTTTTTTTGATATAATGATATTGGACTCTTTACATTAAATAAGTCCATACAATGTTTTATGTAATTTTAATGTTCATATATTGAATGCCAAAAATGTTCCATAAAAAGAGAAATAGGGAAGGTTCGATAATCCATAATGAATAACGCATACACAATGAACACGCATGCATGCATTGTCCTGGAATACCTTTCTCTACCAGAAGGAAATGAAGGCACTAAACATTTTTCTTTGAATATAAGAAGAAAAAGAGGAAAATGAAAGAAAACGAGCTTCATTTATCAGAAGGAAATGAGAAGTCGATATCAGGAATAAACTTCCTTAAACAAAAGAAAAGAAATAATGACGTCATTATCAGGAGACATCCTCTTTTTTTATCAGAAACTAATCCTTTATTCTCTGCTATTGGTAAGATTTATTTATATTAATTTAATGTATTCATAATACAAAATAATATGATAATATTTTTTCAATTGATATAAATTACTCCTGTTTGCCTGGATAAAAGTCCGTAAATTGTCATAATGTGACCAAACGCATTTTCACGTCCGATCGAGGAACGAAAGCCCGAGAATCTTCGAGAAAGGAGAGTGCGCTATTCACTACGTCGCCTGACCGCCCTATTATTAATTTGTATACAATGATTTAATGTTTGATTCAGGTAAAATAATATCAGTGTTGACGAATTAACAAGGAAAGTGACATTAAGTGAATTGGCAAGGAAACACTGAAAGAACAATTGTTGACCGGACTGTAATCAGCATCATAAATAAACATACGGAAAAATGGAATATTTTATAAAGAAACGGTAAACCTTTATTTTAACAATTGTAATACATCGAAGGTATACTTAGCAGAGGAACACAGGACAAAGGAGCATTTTCTCTCAAACTGTTTAGACAATAGGAAACATGACATTTGTTAGCAGGATAATATATTTCAAAACTGATAACGGAGTAATAACGATGCTGTTATCATACAGGGCTTCCTTTTTTCTTGTTTTGTAGAACCGTTTTCCCGAAATTTGTTTCGTGTGTTGATAACCTACCCACTTCCTGTACAAGTAATCCTATGTTTACACAAATGCAGATTGTAATGCAGCAACTCGAGCCAGCCTGTCAAATGATTGGTAAGTACAGTTATAAGTGACTAAATTTATATACGTATGTACCGGTGCATTGGTTGTGTCATTGTTAACAGTGGAAACCTGAATGGTAAACTGCCTGTGTGTGTGTGTAAAGAAATATATTTTACATATTGCATTGGAACAGGATTTCATAGTCTTTTAAATAATATACTACGTGTTGATGTTTCCAAATGAATGAAAGGACAGTTCTTCCTTTGTTAGCTTCATTTTCATCAAGAGTTTGCACTAGCTGTCTGTATGTAAATACTACTGCACCAAATGAACAAAAAGAAAACCCAGAAAGCAATAGGCCCATGAAAGGTCTGATAATCGTCCATCTTTTATAAGCTGAAACTTCAATCATTTCAAAACGTTATCTCAATCAAAAAGGTTATATGCAGAATGTTTTCTTTAATCGAAAAATGTATTGGCAATGTCATCGACCATTTCCAGTTGATGCAGAATATGACAGTTAAGGCGAACACTAATAATGTAAATTTCACCGTTTTGAAACATGAAATATTTTACAACATTCTGCGAGTTAAATGACTCCTTCGGTGCAAAATCCGCTAAAAATGAGTTTTAACCAGAAAGTTCTAAGGACAAATAAGATGTTGGGGTATGAATTGATAAGAATCGAAGATGGATGCCTGTATCCCTGTACGGAATCTACGTGCGGTAAGTTTTGTTTGGATCGATATAACTATGCGGCATCCAGCTTCGATTGACCACAACGCAAGCTTTTTTCATATAACACACCCTGGTATTTACTAATCGTATTCTTGTCGATATCGACAAGGCGGTTCAAATTTCAAAGAAATGTATTTCCAATAAATATTAATATTTAACAAAAGTGACAGCGGTTCATATGAACGTTGAAAGCAAGGGTTAGGTTTTTATCGATTCACTGTCTGGATACATTGTTAACATTTGCTGTTCATAGAGGCAAACCATGTTTGGAAGGGTATGTAATACAGTGTTAAAACTTAAATATTGGATAAAAGGTTATTTTTTTCCGCTCATTTAAATTTTTCCATACTACAAAATTTTCATATGAGAATAGAAGACAATCGATGAAAGACATGTTTCGTAACAACACAGATGCTATACAATATGGAATAGACAAATAATGCCCCGAATTGTACCCAATATACATCATTGTTTACTGGAGTAAGAACAGATAATGTCGATTTGTTGACCAAGCTCTTTATTTGTTCAAATTACAAAGATAAAGTCTGTTGGTATTTCAAGTTACAATTCGACTGTTTTCCCATTTCACAAATTTACATGTTAAAATGTAAGGATTAGGTTATTGTAGGATTGGTGTTTATAGATATTCATATTTTAGTATTCATTTTCCAGGTAATACTGGCAACACTGGTGAGGGCAATGGCGACACACCGTGTAATATCAAGGAAGCGCTGCAGTGCATAGCGCCTCTGTCCGAAATAGGCAATGTCGCGGATAATCAAGAGGAATTAATTCGCATTTGCAGGTTAGCCAGTCGATCTGAACAGTAATAATAACATATGATAATTTTAAAACATAAATTATGTTAAACTTAAATTAATAATTAATATAACATCATTTATTGGTGCATTTGCAATGTTTGAGTAAGGTAATCTAAATATGTACTATGATTAGTTGCAATTATTATATTTCGTTTCTTTTCCTATGGATGAAGTGGTCCTAACCACAGTCATAACCGTCGTGAGACATGTCCGTGCAATGGCATTAGAAAATAATATGAAGTTGACGTATCCACAGTGACAACTGTCGTGAGATATTGTCATTAGAAAATTTTGTAAAGAGTTGCTTTACTAGAGGTCACCGTTTTGTTCTCATCAGTTTATTGTTATTATAAATAAGTGGTTAATGGCTATTGCAGCAGTTATAGACATTTTGTGATGTGTCATTGAAATGTTTTAATTGTAAAATAATATGAAATTATTCAACACCAGTGGTCAACCTCGTGTGATGTGTCACTGTAAAATTACGACACAGACGACAGCCAATATGAATTGAAATAATAGCATAGCCAGCAATCAACCATTCACAATTATATACCCAGCTACTGTCAATTTAGTTAAATGTGCTCAACACAGTCAATACATGTTAGATTTTCTTCAATTCTTTGCTTGACATCATGATGAAGAATTGAACTTAAACAATGCCTGTGCTCTACAATTATGTTTTTTCCTGATTTCGCAGTACTATCTTCCCTAACGTGACTTCATGTGTTGATAACCTACCTCCAGCCTGTTCCGCTGACCCCATGTTCTCGCAGATAGAGGTCGCCAGACAGCAACTACAATCAGTTTGTCAAGTGATAAGTAAGTATTTTTGTAAATGTAGTACGAGTGTCCAGGTAGGCAAATAACAATACAAACATACACCACAGCTCTACTAAAGCTTACATTGTAAACAATGACATAAAGTGCTCATGAACTTATGCAATGACTGAGACCGTTGCCCGTCCGGCAACACATTTTGCTTAACAGTATACCCTACCAGAACAAACATAAACCTTGGGTATAAAATAAGTTCGAAATATTCCTGAACAGAGATATATTACACAAACGTAGTACTTACATTTCACACTTTCTAAATCCATTTGATCGACGCCGAATCAGGATAAAATGTCTCCTCTGTTATGAAATTCATCTCTGTTCGTTCTTCATTTCGTTCCGTCACTCTACCCCAAAAATCGAGTTCCGCTGTATCACATTTTCAATTGTGGTCTTTAATACATTGTACCATACACAATCGAATAACTTTAAAAAACGGGGGTTTTCCTGAAATGAACATCAAATACTATTATATAACAATAATTGGCACTTTAAACCGAATCTTATCAGGTTATGGCAGGAATTGACATAACTGTCTGGTGTAGCCCATTCAAAATGACATAATTGATATGGTTATAAAGGGAAAAATAATAGCATTCCAATAAAATTCCAAAATTAATTCGCTGCTCCTATTGAACAGAATATACAGATATTTTCACTCGAGGTTCGATCTTTGAAAACATGGAATTCTGCCATACTCATGAAATAAGATTGTCCTTAACATGTCCTCTACATGTCCTTAACATGTCCTTAACATGTCCTCTACATGTCCTCAACATGTCCTCCACATGTCCTCTACATGTCCTTAACATGTCCTTAACATGTTCTATACATGTCCTTAACATGTCCTCTACAAGTCCTCTACATGTCCTTAACATGTTCTATACATGTCCTTAACATGTCCTCTACAAGTCCTCTGCATGTCCTTAACATGTCCTTTACATGTTTAAATATATCTTGTAGATTCTCTTCAATATTTGACAGATGCATGTAAGACACATTTGTGATAGCATCTAATACACTTTGTTTTAATTGATAAAGACATTATACTGCACCATACTGTACCAAACAAATAAGATTTTTATTTAAGAAGGACATTTTGTTCCCCGATTCACTGAATGGTAACATAAATACATTTGATTCTTTTTTAATACAGCAACTTGTAATTTGCCTGCAATGGTGGAATGCTTAACTCCGCTCACACCTCTGGAGTTATTAGAAGGAAACGAAACTGGCGGCCACTTTCTAGTGGAGAGATACTGTGGGTAAATATCATAAAAGATGCTGCTTAGTCCTGTCATCTGTTACCAGTCAACTTGGATATTTTAAAGGGATTAAACATAGAAACATGTAGTTTAAGTTTTGTTTTCATTCATACTTTAATCAGTTTTGAACGGTACGTTAGCTTAGGTATCATGTGATACATGTAAGGTTCAGCAAAACACAAAATTTAACTTGTTTGGTGTAATTGCAACAAGAACAAATATTTTACTTCCGATGTCTTAAATACTATACTAAATGAATTACCATTGTCAGTGCATTAATTTTTCTTTGATATTTTGGATCATATTAATAAAATATCATAATATCAATATTTCATTGACCTAAATTCATCACTGAAGCTTCATAATAAGCTAGTTAGTTGTTCGTGAAGAAGAAAGCTTGCTTTTGCTAACGGGCCTGTTTAACAAACCTGAGAATTCCAAAGTTGGATCATTTAGCGTCGCTTATATATTAAAGATGGCAGAAAGTGGTAAATCACGAGCTACCATGATAAGAAAATGATATAGCGATATAGATAAATTACCTGAAGAAGAAGCCATTCTGTCAGTTATATATTTATAGTCAGTGGTCACAATGCTGAAGTTGAAATGTGTTATTTTGTTGCAGGATCATAGAGCAGTTTAAGAATTGTTCCAGAAGAACACCGCCTGGCTGTCAAAACATGATACCTTATGATGCATTCCTTACAGAAGCTGTGTGTGGAAGTGATACCAGAAGTATGTATCTAATCTTATAGTATTATACTAAAGAAGAAACAAATAATATGACTATTTCAGTACGAAAGATTTTTTTATTTTATTTGAAAGAAATTATAACTTTTAACAATATTTTTACGCAATTATTAAGGATATATTCAGCTGAATTTCAGTTCACATGATTTAAAAATAAGCTATTGTTACTATCTGTATTTATTTGTCTTTTATCCGTCCTATGTAAGACGTCCGTTTACAATTGAACATTTTCAACTCCTAGCTTCTAAACACTTAAACGATTGAGTCCAAACGATTTACAAATGTAATTTTGAATTAAATGATCTTATTTTTATTTTGCTGATGTAATCATTTAAAATGGCCAACGTGGCCTATGATAGGCATATTTTCGAGCTCTTCTCCAAAACGGCTTCAGGAAAGAAGTACAAACTCTTTACATTGATTTTCATATCAAGTAATGATCTTACTGCGACTATCACAGATACAACAGTAGTAATGATTGA